>NC_133330.1:239593758-239785640 GCF_042186555.1 Aquarana catesbeiana | reverse complement strand
TTGTGCAATTGCAAGCGCACAATTTACATATTCTGCATTATATTGTTTCCTGTTTTTAGAGGGCTACAACATTGAACCACCATCAGATCTTGGCAAGGACATGCTGTCTTTATACAAAAGTTCTCATTGCACTGATGTCATTATACAGATAGAAGACAAATGTTTCCATGTACACAGGTAATATGGGGGGGGTGTCACATTGTGCACCTTGCTGTTTGGAAGCACACCTTAACTGTCAGTTGAACTCTAGGCAACCAGCTAAATATAAAGTTGAAATGCATGCGTGTATGTGTACAGTCTTGCCTGTCAGAAAAATATACAATTCTAGCTAGATAAATGGATTGTTATCCAGGCACCCATGTCATAGTCAAGTGTCTGACCTTCAAGGCAGTTAAGACAGCCATAGACAGTTTGAATCTCAAAGATTTAAACCATGTATGGGCAGGATGAATCTACATGATGGATCATTAACTTGGGTACAACCAGCCTGTCAGATTTTACATGTGATTTATTGCTAGAGGCTATTATAGCAATTATCATTCTCCCAGCGGGGATAGCTTCTCGCGCTCCCAAACTGGGAGAACACAATGGCTCTGTGGGAGGGATTTCACCATCAAAACTGGCTGTATTGATGGGGAAATCCTGTGGCTGCAGGGAAGAAAATCGATCCGTCTATGGCCGGCCTTTAGACAATACAGTTTGATCAAACGTCCCTCAGCCTAATGACTGGACAATGAAAGCGTAACAGCACATTGGTGAGATTGTTGGCCATACTTCTATTCTGGGTTGCTGGAGGGCATTTACTTTTACTCTCCTATCACCCAGAATTAGCCGACAGCTAAAGTCCATTGTCAGCTGACGTCAGAGTCCCTCCAGGCTCTGGAGAGATCCAGACCATATTGTCGGATTCCAGGGTCCACCCAGCTATCTGATTCACAGCTGCCTGTGCTTCCCAGTTGTGCCTGTCCCCTCTACTGCCCGGCATTCCTGTAAGAACTGGGGGTGGGGGGGGGGGGGGGCAAAGCAGAGGTCAATGACTTGACAGTCACTGCTCTTCACTCCGGGAAGACAGAGTTTTGCCTTTTAGTTACACTTTAAGGTTGGTGGGGCAAGTGGGTGGTGGGGTTCCTACAGCTATATTTGTGTGGATTAAAGAATCCTGTTTTGTTTTCACTTCACTTGTTGTCCCGCCTGTTCAACAAACATTTGCCGAGCTTTGGAGTAGTGCTCTCTTTGTTCCATTCTATATGCTGTATCTGAGATTATAGCAAGTCTGTATATTGGCAAAATTTAGGTGCTTAAGATAATAATATTTTAAAATGCATCCAGTGAATATAATTGGAATAAGTGTCACTTTGATTATATTGCTACCAAATTACTTTTAGGGCCCTTTCACGTGGGCAGGCCGATTTGGGGGTCCGCCTGTCAGTTTTTAAGGTGGACCCGATTGGTTCCTCCATTCTCCTCCTATGGAGTGGTGGGTGTCAATTGACTTGTGTCCTTTGACACACGCTGACATTCGATCCTATCCGCTAAAAACAGATGGATGGGGATCTGTTCCCTAATCATCTGGCGAATCGGATGGCAGTCGGGTGTAAATGGACAAGTGTTCCATTTTTACATCCGACTGCCCATAGAGGAGAGCGGGCTTTGTCTGTGTTTGATCTGCATAAGCAGAGCGGACGTGGATCAGCTATCCACCTGATCAGTGGACAGATTCCCTGCTGAGCAGGTGAACTTCAATGGAGCCCACCCAGTGTGGAAGGGGTCTAATAGGAAGAAAACAATATGCACTTTTTTTTTATCCTGCTATTTTAATGTTTGGATGTAAATGTTAATTGGAAATTTCAGGTAGAACAGTTTAAAATATATCATCACACTTTTTCAACTAAAACTAAGCAAAACCTTCCTTTTTTTTGATATAGTGGAGATGGATTAGAACACCTGTCAGGTTTTTATTTCTGCCTCTACCCCGTTAAGGATGTTCACCCTCTGTCTTGTTTACCATTATCATTGAATGTAAAAGAAAATCCCCACATTTGAGTTGTCCCCAGAAAAGTAATAGGGGAAATCTTCCAATGGGGTCACTAGTTCTGGTGACCTGGGGGGCCACAAGAAATTCCCTTAATTTGCACGTTTCCTCTCACTTCCTGTTTGGCTATGGGGACAGGAAGTGAAAAAAAAATCAAACTGACAGATGGCGAAAAAAGGAAAAAAAAAAATCTGACAAGGGTGATCGCCCTCCCTTGCTCAATCCAAAATAAAAGTTTTGACCTTAGTTCTACTATAAGGAATTCAACCCAACCGGATCTTCCTCATCGTCTTCACCAAACAGTGGAATGATGCTGAGAGCAGTGTTGATGTGATGACATTTTCTGTATAATTAGATTGAGTGCTGTGTGCCATGCTTAGGGGATGGGGCCATGACACCCTACATTTAATTGGCCAACCCTCAGTCTTCTGGTTTAAGTGCCGCTGAACTTCATCTAAAGTGGAGTTCCACCCAAAAGTGGAATTTCCACTTTAAGGCCTGCTCCCTGGCTTCTGTTTGTGAAACTGAGCTTTTGGGGAGGAGGGAGGGGGAGCGGGTACCTGATTTTGACAGGTACTCATTCGCCACTTCTGCTTCCGATCGCCTAAGGTGACCATAATATAAGTTCTCCTTCCTGAAGTCTTCTGGGACACATGACAGGTCCTACAAGACTTCGGGACCAGTTAGAGCGCAGCGCCGCTCGCTCATATGCAGTGGGCACCCAGCTGTGTGCCCATAGTAGAGATGCCGGCCCTGCCAAGGGAGGAGAGGGGGAGAAAACTGCTGGGGTGAATGACTGCTGGATCGTGGGACAAGTAAGTGCGTGTTTAGTAAAAGTCAGTAGCTACAGGGTTTTTAATTTCTTTATTTATACCTTCATGAGAATACTGGTGTGTGTGTGTGTGTGTGTATCTAACTTGTTTTTAGTGTATAATAGCTTCATTCTGCACTCCACCAAGATTTACCACAAGGAACACCTCCGTCTTTAGCTAACTTATTTTTTTTTTTTTGAACATGTTAAAAGCTGTGCCACTGTTTGAATAAAATTAGGCATTCCTGTGGGATGGTTCTTTTTCTAGTTTCCACACCAAAACATGTAAAACTCTGTACAACGTAGTTGTGTTTTTTTAGTTTTATAATTTTATGCATTTATTTTAGGCAATCTGTTAAAAGGACCTACTTCTTAGTATAAATAATAATGGAACAGACACCAGAACAGGAAACTATATAAAGACGATCAATTTAAAATACAGAAATGATGAATGAGAATTTTTTTTTTCTGCTGTATTCCTCTTAAAGTGACACTAACAGATATCCTCCTCCTCCAAAAATTATCGATACACATGCACTTTTTTTTTTAATCGTAATGCTGCTAGCATTAGTAAATGGATTGGAAAGTGTATCATATTTACTTGTGTACATAATCCACTACTCAGTCTCTCATGTGGCAAATCAACCCCATAAATGCCCCCCTAAAAAATCCAGTCTTCCACATTAGTGCTTTTCTTCAAATATGATGTCTGTAGCCCACAATAAAAAGTTTATATCTATCTATTTTTTATATATATATATATATATATATATATATATATATATATATATATATATATATATATATATATATATAATATTTACACACACACTCACCAGATATTTTGACCCCTTATTGTTAGTCGGTCAAATTGTGCTCTAACCCCCCCCCCCCCCCCCCCCCCCCCCCCCACACACACACACACAAAAGGGGTTTTCATGCACATACCAATCTCGAATTGACTCCACAGTGCTTACGTTTTTCTTTTACATCACACACAAGAGGGACACCATAGTAGAAAATCCCTTTTATTTAAAACCACCTTAAAACGTAAGAAAATCAAACTCCCATGTTTTCCATACCTATTCCTGGCACTCAGGTATAACTGCTTAATGGCATGTTCCAGCCGGTCCCACAAGCACACTGGGTGAAAATCCAGCTCCTATGCGGGATGACGTCAGTGTCTGTAGCTCTGCCCCAACGCGTTTTGTCACAAGACGTCCTAAGGGACAGGGATACATGTGTATGTGTGTTTATTGACATGATTGAGTGTGATATACACAGGAGCACACCCTCCTACCTCAATGCGAGTGCTAATGGCAGATGGCTTCCAGGGAGTAAATGCTATATGAATCATCTGCCCTGACTCAAGGTGGTCACAGCCAGAAATGCTAGGGGTGGTTTTGAAAGTGATTTCTCAGCAAAATAAAGCATAGAGACATGGGTTAAAAATGAATTCAACCTCCTTTTTAAAAAAAAAAAAAAAAAAATGAATATACCTATTTTCAGTCTGCTCTGGTTACATGATTTAGCTTCCCTGTGTCAGCCAGTGGTGGCTGCAGGGGAGAGTAGAGAGTGCTCCACGACTGCAGAGACATGGGAGCCCATGGGTGATGCCACCACTCCTGTCCATCACTGTAGAGTACTCTCCCCTACAGTCACAGCTAACTGACATGAGATCACATGACCAGAGCAGGCTAAAAATAGGTTATTCAGCATAGGTGATGTCCTCATTAAGCTCCCAGACCTCTCCTTTCCCTCTTCATGTTTGTTTGAAACAAACAAGCAGGCACGTTAGTTGTGGTCATGTGCACTGCTATATGCACACTACAATTCCCATAGTCCAGCTCAGGATGAGCAAGAGAGGGTGGCTACATGGAGACCAAACTTGGCTATCCTCTACCAGGAAGTAGGATCGTGGCTAACAACATTCTGGATCTGTTCCCTTGCCCCCCCTCCTTATTTATTTTATTTCTTTTTTTTTTACATTTCAGTTGTGCTATCATTGGTGGGGGAACTGTACCAGGGGGTGTGAAGGCGTGCAGCATTTTATAAAATATGGTTTGCTGTAAAGCTAGCTGGGTGGTAGGAATGCCCATTGGACTGCACGGTGTTTGTTTACTTTTAAACTTTAGGACTTTTTATTTTTTTTAACTTGTTTTACAATGAAGTGGACTAATGGCCTCCATTTCACCTACTTGGCTAGTATGAATGATGTGAAAATTCTCACAAGGAGTTCCATCTGCAAAAAGAAAAAGTAATCCTGTACATCATGGCTTTTTTGTTCTAAATATCCCCAGGGCTATCCTGTGTGCTAGGTCCAGTTATTTTGCTGCTATGCTGAGTGGATGTTGGGTTGAGACCTCACAAGACCTCATTCAGATTCATAAGTAAGTTCACTCTAAAATTATTTTGCAATACTTTGCATACATTTTAGAAAATGTACAGTGTATTTTGTAGCCTTTATAAAAGCAATTTTGGCATAACTTTCATTTTTTACTTATTTTATTAAATAGAGATACTATAATAGCTCTAACTGTACAGCCAGGCTTGTGACCTGACTTTCTGCAGTAAAGCGTCAGCCTGTGATTGGACAGTGAAGGACTAGCTACAGACTGCGGAGGTCATTCCTCTGCTCATTCCTTTTTGTTGGCATGCTCCTTGGCAGCACATATGTCTGCTGATTGGCCCCAAGTACTGTCTCTCCCTCTGTTTGTTGTGCAGGGGAATACCGGAGGCTGTAATCAAGGCACATTCAGGTATATGTACTAGCTGCATGTGATACATGAATGATTGATTTTTATTAAATACCTGCATTCATTGATTTTTTTTTTTTTTTATTAACAGCCTGCAGTTCAAACTTTTAATATTCTAAACGTTTTTATTCTTCAGTGTGAAACAAGCAGATATGATGGTCCTCATGCATTTCATATATGGAGGAATACTAGATCTTCCCAAAAGCACTGAGGCTGGGTGAGTCATTTTTATATTCTTGTTTCTAGGACAACTAGGGCATCTGAATTGCTTATTTCAGGACTGCAGTGACAGACATCTGTGGAAAGACTTGGACAAGGAACATTGCGCCCTGTAGCCTTTAATCGCATTCAAACATGCCCTAGAAAAGGACAGTTGGAGAATGGATGTTTAGGTCTGATTTTTGCTGTGGGGCAATGCAGACAGTTCTTATTAGAGACTCATTGATAAATGAGGCTTTTACTGCCTGCTTTTGTCATTTTACTTTTAGTTCACAAAAATATTAGCTTGTTGTGGATTGAGCTGACCTCTTATGGAATATTGCTGTATAATAACTTATTTTTTTTTTCATTACTTTATTTTATGGAAATTGTCATGTTGTGAAATTGAAGCATATATGTTACTTGATCTGTATTGGTACTAACCGGGGCTTTCAATCTGAAATATTTTGTTTTATTTAACATCTCCATTGTATTCAGCAAAGTACCGTAGGGCTTTATTTATGCCTTTCCAGAAAGGGAAATCTAATTTCTTCTGTAATACAGTGATCAAGGTTTAGGAGAAGCATGGAATAAGCCAATTTTAAAGAGGCGCTTAGTTCAGGTATGTGAAAATTAAAAGTCAGCATTTACAACAACTGTAGCTGTTGACTTTTAATAAGCAGACACTCCCCTATCCAGGAATCCAATGTCCAGGAGTCCTCATCCGGTCCGTTTCTCCCAATCCACCCCCCCCCCCCCCCCCACCATCTTTGGTCCCCGGCATCTTAACTCTGGGCAGCCGGCCGTGACTCCTTGTGGATTCACAGCCAGCTGCTCACTGCGCATGCTGCACTTTGTGAATGGTCCCACAGTCTTCTGGGACCTGTGATGTGGAGGGGGGGAGGGGATTTCTGTTCAGATCGCCTAGACCAGTGGTTCTCAACTCTTGTCCTCAGGACCCACTAACAGGCCAGGTTTGCAAGATAACTGAAATACATCACAGGTGATATCATTTGCTGCTCAGTCATTGCAGTATTCTAGTCTGCATCTCCCCAAGGTAATACTTAAAATCTGGCCTGTTAGTGGGTCCTGAGGGCAGGAGTTGAGAACCACTGGCCTAGATGATACGAGAAGAAGTGTGAGCGGGTACTTGTCGAAACCAGGTACTTGCTCCACCCCTAGCCAATAGCTATAGCTAGATGTTGTAACCAGTCGACAATCTCGTTTGACTATGTTAAACATAAACTGAATTGGATAATGGTCAACGATAAACTTTTTTTTTTTTTTTTTTTTTTTTTTTTTTTTTTGTGTACCCTCACCAATACCCAGTCAACATTGGACAAACCTCACCAGCCATGGCTTTGATACCTTGAAAGGGTGTAGTGCAAGGGTAGGCAACCTCAGCCCTCCAGCTGTTTTGAAACTACAAGTTCCATGAGACATGGCAAGACCCTGACAATCACAGGCATGACTCCTAGAGGCAAAGGCATGATGGGTATTGTAGTTTCACCACAGCTGAAGGGCCAAGGTTGCCTACCCCTGGGTAATGCAATCTGAAGACCCCACTTGCAAGATTTTAACCTCTTATGGTGACAATGTTAAAGTGGATGTAAACCCTCACATATACCCAGTGAAGTGAACAGCCTCAGATGATACACAGAGATGAAACAAATCTCCCTACATAAGTTTTACTTGTATATCTGCTGTCTTCACTTTTATACACTGTTTAGAATGTGCACGTCCTGTTAGATTTTTCACTTCCTCATTCATCTGTAGGAGTGCATTATTGCTATACACTGTGAGACAGCTGATTGGGGGAAAGGCACACACCCCCACCTCAAACATGCAGAAGGTTGCCTGTGAATAGTTTAGCAGTCTGCTAATCTATGTATTTATAGCAACCTACCCCAACGCACCCTTCTATTTCCCGTCTCGGAGAGCTTATCAAGTTATCAGGCTGATATATTAAAGCCTTGTTGGTTTTTCTTTTTTTAAAATAACAAAAATGTTGTACTTACCTGCTCTGTTCAGTGGTATTGCATAGAGCAGCCCAGATCCTCCATCTTCTCGGGTCCCACGCTGGCGCTCCTGGCTCCTCCCTCCTGTCGGGTGCCCCCACAGCAAGCAGCTTGCTGTGGAGGCACCCAAGCAGGCCTGCTCCCGACCCGCGGCTTTGTGTGTCCATTCACACGTGGAGTCAAGGCTCGGCCCCGCCCCTCTGTTTCCTGGTTGGTTCGTTGCTGCTGCCAAAAGCCGATCAGGAGTGCAAGTCCCCAGAGAGGCAAGCCTCTAGTGGACATTGCTGGATTGTGAGGGGGCTCAGGTTAGTATTACGGGGGCTGGGGTAGCTGCTGCACACAGGTTTTTTACCTTCCACTTTACAACCACTTTAAATGCTACCTTCCTTAATGAACACTTTGTTAACTGATTTTATTTTGCTTTTTATATGTTGATGTTCTGCTACTTTAAATACTTGTCAATCCACGTGTAAATAATCTCTTCTGATTCCACGCTTATTGTTTTTTGTTATGACCTGGTGTATTACTACTGTAGATGATATTCGGGTGCCTGACCTGTTTTTTACTCCCGGCCTAAGGGAGCTCTTTGGTTACTTGAAAATTCAGTCAAAAAGATTTAAAGTAAACTACATCTTAATTTCTCTTGCAGTCAGATTCTCTCTATCGCTGACATGTATGGATTGGAAGGGTTGAAAGAAGTTGCTGTCTATGTTCTGAAGAGAGACTACTGCAAATTCTTTATCAAGGTACTTGTGCTGTGAATTTGGATGAACTTTACCCATTATTCAGATCAGGCAAAGGTGATCTTAAGTTGTTGTGGATATACAGGTTCTAGGATAAGGTTGCTATTCATCCCCACTTTTTGAGGACAGTCCCTGTTGTACGGAGTCTATCCCTGGGGAAAAAGGCATCCGTGGGAGACACCAGATGGTGTAATGTTTGTAGTGTGCAGGCTTCAACCCATCACACTGCCAAGGGAGCAACTCAGGACACATGCAGACCTATCCAGCTGTGCTGTTTTGGATTGACACTTGGGTTGATGCTGCAATCTGTGAGTAACTGTTGACCTGATCCTGCACTACTTTTGGTCCGACTTTCATGCGACTTGAGGTCCATAGATTTCAATGTAAACCCTCAAAATTCTCATGAAAGTTACACCTGCATAATACAAATACGACTTGTGAATGCCAGCAATAAAAAATAAATACACAAAAACGGCAAGGGGCATCTCCTCCTCCTCCACCCCCGCCCCCAAAATGCATACAAGGCCCTCAAAATAAAAAAAAAACTCTGTGGTTCCCCCCCCATATTGTCAGATTGGCCGCCGCAGTCTCATTAGAAGTCGTTGATCGCCACCATTAGTAGTATATAAAAATTCCAGAATACAGTGGGTAAAATAAGTATTGAACATGTCACCATTTTTCTTGATAAATATATTTCTAAAGATGCTATTGACATTAAATTTTCACTACAGGTCGGTAACCTGGTAAAATGTTCATAAATTTTGAGTTTTATGTGTAGTAAAATGGAATGACACAGGGAAAAAGTATTGAACATATGAAGAAAGGGAGGTGCAAAAAGGCATGGAAAGCCAAGACATCAGCTGAAATCTATCAGTAATTAAAAAGCAATCCTGCCCCTTGGCAAAGATCTCTCTTGAGACCTTTACAACCTTATTGTTGCAAAACTTGCCAATGGCATTGGTTACAGAAGGATTTCTAAACTTCTGAATGTTCCAGTGAGCACTGTTGGGGCCATAATCCAGAAGTGGAAAGCGCATAATTTCACCATAAACCAGGCACAACCAGGTGCTCCTTGCAAGATTTCTGACAGAGTGAAAAGAATTATCAGACGAGCCCAAGAGCCAAGGACCACTTGTGGAGAGCTTCAGAAAGATTTGGAACTAGCAGGTACAATTGTTTCAAAGACAACCATAAGTAATGCACTCATCCACCATGTACTGTGTGCACACTCACCACGCAAGACTCCATTGCTGAAGATAAAGCATGTTGAAGTTAGTTTACAGTTTGCACAACATTTAGACAAGCCTGTAAAATACGGGGAGAATATAGTTGGGTCAGATGAGACCAAAATTGAACTCTTTGGATGCCATAATTGATACACACCATGTTTTGGAGGTCAAATGGCACTGCACATCACCCCACAAAACACCATACCAACAGTGAGGTTTGGAGGTGGAAACCTCATGGTTTGGGGCTGTTTTTCTGCATCCGGTACTGGCAAACTTCATATCTTTGAAGGAAGGATGAATGGAAAAATGTACCAAGACATTCTTAATAAAAAATCTGCTGCCATCTACCAGGATGAAGATTAAATGAGGGTGGACATTTCAGCAAGACAATGACCCCAAACACAAAGCCAAGTATACGCAATTGGTTTCAAAGAAAATAAAACTGCTAGAATGACACAGCCAATCACCTGACTTGAATCCAATAGAAAATCTATGGAATGAACTAAAGATCAGAGTTCATAGAAGAGGCTCGTGGAACCTTCAAGCTGTCATTACCAACAAAGGATTTTGGATAAAGTATTAAATACATTTCAGTTAGTGTGTTCAATACTTTTGTCCCTGTGTCATTCAATTTTATTACACATAACTTAATTTCTGAACGTATTTGTTTTAGTTTTTTTGTATGTATGGATTGCATGGTTGTTAGACATGTGCTGAAAATTTCATGTCAATAGCACCTTTTAGAAATTATATTTACCTAGAAAAATGTTCAATACTTATTTTACCTGTTGTATATACCATAGTTGTATATTCCATAGGTGCTATAACTTTCATGCAAACCAATCGGTATACACTTATTGGAATTTTTTTTTTTCTTCCACTTGATCTCCAGAAGATTTACCCCTTTTCATGACCAGGCCATTTTTTTGCGATACGGCACTGTGTTCCTTTAACTGACAATTGCGTGGTTGTATGACACTGTACCCAAATATAATTTAGGTTGGGGAAAAAAAACACTTTTTTTACTTTCTGCTATAAAACATATCCAATAAAAAAGTAAATAATCAAATTCCTTCAATTTAGGCCAATATGTATTCTGCTACATATTTTTGGTAAAAAAAAAAAAAAAAAAAATCCAATTAGTGTATATTGATTGGTTTGTGCAAAAGTTTTGAGAGAGAGACTATCAGTAACTTATAGTGGGACTGCGATATTGCGGTGGACAAATCGGACACTTTGGGGACCAGTGACCCGAATACATTGATATGCACTGTCACAGTACTAATGACACTGACAGGAAAGGGGTTAACATTGGGGGCGATCAAAGGGTTAACTGTGTGCCTAGTCTGTTTCAGTGTAGTGGGGGAGGTGATTTTATTAGTGGAAGACCTGGATCAGTGTTCCTGTTTTACAGGAACCATGCCATTCTGTAATAGTAGAATGGCAATCTGCGCTGTTTACATAGGCAGACTGCCATCCTGCCTGTGTACCAGAGAATCGGCGGGTGCTGGTGGACAGTGTGCCGTACCCACCAATCAGCTCCCGTTGTGTAGAATCGGAGTATCTCTATCAGCTTACCAGGCCTTACATGTTGTTGTGGCTACATTCCATCTCCATCCTCATCCTTCTTCCCATATGGGCAAGTTAATTCTCGAGCAGCACTTATTGAACTAAAAACTTTTTCAATTTTATATATTTAATGGACCAAAAAAACTAAGTAGTACTAGAGCTGCACGCTTTTGGCTAAAATGAGAATCGCTATTTTTTTTTTTTTTGCTTAGAATAAAGATCACGATTCTCGCAGCGTAACATCTTTCACGTTATACAAAAAAATTGGGCTAACTTTGCTGTCTTTTTATTCATTGAAGTGTGTTTTCCCCCCAAAAAAATGTCACTGGTAGTGAAGGGGTTAACACTAGGGGGGCGATCAAGGGGTTAAATGTGTGTGTTCTAACTGTGAGGGGATAGGACTGACTAGAGGAAGACACATATGGTTTTTCCTACTTAATAGGAACAAATGAGATGTCTCTTCTCTCCTGACAGAACAGAGATTTGTGTGTTTATATCGCGTTCCCCGCACGCCTGCTATCGCCCTTAAAGGTACAGACGTACCCATATGGCAATTTGCGGGAACGAACCACTTTGCCGACGTATAACGTCGTGAACCAGTCGGCAAGTGGTTAAACTGACCTAATTTACACACAGACGTTCATTCCTTTGATCCCATATGTTGGAGAGATACTTGTATCTCTTCTCTCCTCTATCTCCCAGCTCGACAGAATGTTGATAGAGATTGCTGGCTTTTATTTTTTATTTTTTTACAGCTCTGAGGGGCTCTGCACTTGTCACATAGAATCAAGGAAATGTCAGGTTTAAGATTGTGAGGGGGGTTGAATCGAGATTGCGATCTTTTAACGATTAATCGTGCAGCTCTATGTACTACATTGTTGGGGTTTACGTACACTTGGATTTACAGTGGAACCTCGGATTGCGAGTAATGCGGTTAACGAGCGTTTCGCAATACGGGCACTGTATTTTTAAAAATCGTAACTCAGGTTGCGAGTGTTGCCTCGCAAAAAGAGCACGATTCAGGCCAAATCGTGTGCAGTACCGCGTTTGGCCTGAGGTGGGGGGGCGCCGGAGCCGATCGGTGCCGTTCAGGAATGCACAGAAAGCCCAGAGGACAGCTCGGCTGACCTCGGCAAACCTTGGGAGCGGAGTCTTTCCGAGGTTTGCTGAGGTCAGCTGAGGTGTCCTCGGGCCTTTCCGGCCGTTTCCGAGGCTCTCCGGCTCCCCCCACCTCTGGCCGCATGCGGTATTGCATGACATTGACGTCAATGTGGAACAAATTATTTTCGTTTCCATTGACTTCAATGGGGAAACTCGCTTTGATATGCGAGTACTTTGGATTACGAGCATTCTCCTGGAACGGATTATGCTCGTAATCTGAGGTTCCACTATATAGCGTTTATCAGGTTAGCAGATTGTAATTTCTGAATATATATATATATATCTCCTGTTTCCCCGAAAATAAGACCTAGCGTGATTGTCGGTGATGGCTGCAATATAAGCCCTACCCCCCAAATAAGCCCTAGGTCTTATTTTCGGGGAAACAGGGTAGGGCTTATTTGGGGGGTAGGGCTTATATTGCAGCCATCACTGACAATCATGCTAGGTCTTATTTTCGGGGAAACAGGGTGTGTGTGTATGTGTATGTATGTATGTATGTGTGTATATATATATATATATATATATATATATATATATATATATATATATATATATATATATATATATATATATATATATATAATGTGTGTGTGTATATATGTATATGTGTGTGTGTGTATGTGTATATATATATATATATATATATATATATATATATATATATATATATATATATATATATATATATATATATATATATATATATATCTCACACACACACACGTATGTATACTCCTATCTATTTATAGTAAAACCTTGGATTGCGAGCATAATTCGTTCCAGAAACGTGCTTGGAATCCAAAGCACTTGTATATCAAAGCAAATTTTCCCCCCATAAGTAATAATGGAAACTCAAATGATTAATTTCACAACCATTTTATTCATAGGTCCTTCAGTTTATAGTCCATATAAAAACATCATAGTTGTGTAACCAGAAAATGTCCATCCGCAAATGAAAGCCTCCACAAGGGGATTAGAACTAAAATCCGGCAGGAGCTACAGAGTATAAGGCCCCTTTCACACGGACGGACCGTTTAGGTCTGCCTGTCAGTTTTTCAGTTGAACGGGCGCTCCATGCAGGTCTATGGAGCGACGGATGTCAGTAGTGACCATGTCTGCTGACATCCGATCCGCTAAAATCAGACGTATGGCGATACGTTCGCATCCGTCCTATCGGATGAGATCTGATGAAAACAGACATGCTGTCCGTTTTCGTCTGATCCCTCCATAGGAATCAGCGGGGCTCTGACAGGCCCCTCCCTGTTCAAGTGAGCAGAGAGGGACCTGTCATCTGCCGGCTCAGTGGAGATCAACTGAGAGATCTCCTGCTGAGCTGGCGGACTCTGCTGAGCCGCCTCGTGTGAATGAGGCCTAAAAGAGAAGAGAGGCGCCTCCAAGTGTAGCAATATGTTGCTAAATGTTGTACCTTCATTAAATGTAACCGTATTGCTACACTTAGAGCCGCCTCTCCTTCTATTTTACACTCAGTCGTGACATGAGGCTACTTGTATATCAAGTCAAAATTTATTACTATATATACAGTAGGGACGGAAAGTATTCAGACCCCCATGAATTTTTCACTCTTTGTTATATTGCAGTCATTTGCTAAAATCATTTAAGTTCAGTTTTTTTCCTCATTATTGTACACACAGCACCCCATATTGACAGAAAAACACAGAATTATTGACATTTTTGCAGATTTATTAAAAAAGAAAAACTGAAATATCACATGGTCCTAAGTATTCAGATCCTTTGCTGTGACAATCATATATTTAATTAAGGTGCTGTCCATTTCTTCTGCTCATCCTTGAGATGGTTCTACACCTTCATTTTTAGTCAAGCTGTGTTTGATTATACTGATTGGACTTGAATAGGAAAGCCACACACCTGTCTATATAAGACCTTACAGCTCACAGTGCATGTCAGAGCAAATGAGAATCATGAGGTCAAAGGAACCGCCTGAAGAGCTCAAAGACAGAATTGTGGCAAGGCACAGATCTGGCCAAGGTTACAAAAAAATTTCTGCTGCACTTAAGGTTCCTAAGAGCACAGTAGCCTCCATAATCCCTTAAATGGAAGACGTTTGGGACGACCATAACCCTTCCTAGAGCTGGCCGTCCGGCCAAACTGAGCTATCGGGGGAGAAGAGCCTTGGTGAGAGAGGTAAAGAAGAACCCAAAGATCACTGTGGCTGAGCTCCAGAGATGCAGTTCGGGAGATGGGAGAAAGTTGTAGAAAGTCAACCATCACTGCAGCCCTCCACCAGTCAGGGCTTTATGGCAGAGTGGCCCAATGGAAGCCTCTCCTCAGTGCAAGACACATGAAAGCCCGCATGGGGTTTGCTAAAAAACACATGAAGGACTCCAAGATGGTGAGAAATAAGATTCTCTGGTCTGATGAGACCAAGAGAACTTTTTGGCCTTAATTCTAAGCGGTATGTGTGGAGAAAACCAGGCACTGCTCATCACCTGTCCAATACAGTCCCAACAGTGAAGCATGGTGGTGGCAGCATCATGCTGTGGCGGTGTTTTTCAGCTGCAGGGACAGGACGACTGGTTGCAATTGAGGGAAAGATGAATGCGGCTAAGTACAGGGATATCCCGGATGAAAACCTTCTCCAGAGTGCTCAGGACCTCAGACTGGGCCGAAGGTTTACCTTCCAACAAGACAATGACCCTAAGCACACAGCTAAAATAACGAAGAAGTGGCTTCACAACAACTCTGTGACTGTTCTTGAATGGCCCAGCCAGAGCCCTGACTTAAACCCAATTGAGCATCTCTGGAGAGACCGAAAAATGGCTGTCCACCAACGTTTACCATCCAACCTGACAAATGGAGAGGACCTGCAAGGAGGAATGGCAGAGGATCCCCAAATCCAGGTGTGAAAAACTTGTTGCATCCTTCCCAAAAAGACTCATGGCTGTATTAGATCAAAAGGGTGCTTCTACTAATTACTGAGCAAAGGGTCTGAATACTTAGGACCATGTGATATTTCAGTTTTTCTTTTTTAATAAATCTGCAAAAATGTCAACAGTTCTGTGTTTCTGTCAATATGGGGTGCTATGTGTACATTTAATGAGGGAAAAAAAATGAACTTAAATGATATATATATGTATGTATGTGTGTGTGTATATATATGTGTGTGTATGTGTGTATATATATATATATATATATATATATATATATATATATATATATATATATATATATATATATATATATATATATTACCACTTGACACCTTCGTGTTTTTTTTTTTTTTTGTTTTTTTTTTCCTGACATTTTTGTTGCTTACAAGTTAAAACCAAACATTTTATGTATATATTTTTTAGCAGAGACCCTAGAGAATAAAATGTCAGTTGTTGCAATATTCTATGTCACACTGTATTTGCGCAGCTCCGGTAAGCTCAAACGATCAGGGAGGGGGCACCTCTCACGGCGAATCCGCGGCTGGCATCTTTTTTATCGGAAAGCCGGCCACCTAACTAAAAAAAAAAAAACTGGGATTATGGCATCCAGCTTCAGCCATATCCCCGGTATTTAGCATCAAAAACATGACATACAAATAGTTAGGTGGCAAGTGGTTAAAGATGACCTTTCCTATTCTATTCTATTCTATTCTATTTGCAGCTCTGTAATTTTCTGTAAAATTCAGTGCCATATGGCTACCTGTAGGCGTTGTGTACAGAACACCCCCTGAAAATGTAATTTCATTTTTGTGTGATTGGCTTGCTTATTTTCCCAGAAGTCTGCACTAAAATACAAATTCGATTTTGACCATCCCCTGCAACAAAAATCTAATTTTTGGTGAGATACTCCCAAAGGGAAATCGCATACAAAGGGATGCAGACCATTCCACTTTCCTCATTTAGAGCCATGCAGGTGCAGCAGCTAACTGATCTTTATAAAACCACTCCCCTACAGATTCACTTTCCACATTGACAGCCAAACCAACACCTATTCATTCAGCATAACAAAAGGTAGGACTGCAATAAAGTTTAATATCCCCACAATGTACATAGATCACCCAGAGGGGAATGTTTTTTTTTTTTTTCCCCCTCAACAGAAGTACAGTTACTCTTTTTAAGCTGTCAGAATTTTTTCAAACAAGTGTAGTGTTTTATTTGGCTTTGAGTGTTCAAAGGCCAGTGCAGAGCTGACCGGATCACCCTTGTGGTTGACACTAGGGATTGTATTCCATGCCACTTTTTGTAAATTCCATTTGTCTTTGTCAGCTATGTGACAGCAGTGACATTTTTAGAAGAGCTGTGTAAAAGAATAGCATCTGCTGTGATGAAGTGTGAGAAATGTAACTGACGGTGGCAAATCTGCTGTCAGGTGATTGTGTCTGTAGAAACACTTTGTTTTTTTTTTTTTTAGTTTCTTCAAAGCATAGCATACTTTACTTCTAGTTGTTGACAGAACAACATTTAACATGCACAACAGAAGTAAGAACTTGGCTACAAAGTGAGTTTAAAGCAGAACTCCAGTAAAAAAGAAAATAAATAAAATCTGCTGCGTCCAAAGGCATTACCTCTGAGGCAATTACCTTCTAGGTCTGTTGTACAGTCTATTCATAAAGTATTCATACCCCCTTCACTTTTTTAACTTTATGTTGCAGCCTGATACTTCAGTTGTTTTCACTTTTTTTTAATAAATCTAAACTCAGTACTCCATAATGACAAAGTGGAAACAGAATTTTAGAAGTGTTTGCGAATGTGTGAAAAAGGAAAAACAAACATCAGATTGGCATAAATATTCAGACCCTTTGCAACAACACTTGAAATTGAGTTTAGGTGCCTCCCATTTCTATTGATTGTTGCTGAGATGTTTGTACAACTTAATTGGAGTCATCCTGTGGGAAATTCAATTGGTTGAACATGATTTGGAAAGGCACACACCTTTTTTACAGGTAAAAAAAAAAGTGAAACTATTAAATTTTTTTTAAGAAGCTTTATTACACTCGCTATCGGCAGATCACGGGTGCAATGTCCAGCTGCTGCAGGCTTTCAGGAGTCTTATGGGCTGGCAGCTATCTGGGAGCAGCTGCAATGCACAGGAAACTGTGAATAAATGACGCAGCCATATGGGTAGAGTTCTGCATGGCCACGCTGTTTTCATATTGTGACAGCTGGTGCGGGGAGAAGATCCCCAGCTCGCTGTCACAGGGAGGGGGGATCAGGGGAAGAGGCTGTAGATGCCGCAACATGTTGCACTTTCCACCCTAAAAACGAATGGAGCATGCAATATGTTCCAAAAGTGAACTTATCCTTTAAACCCAAAAGCAAACATTTATTATATTACAGCTTACCAAATCATAGATGTGATATCTGTATTAGTTTTTACTTTTTTGGCTTTCTTCTATTTTCATTTGGTGATTCAGCCAGTATGTCTGTCTGCTTTTTAACCACTTCAGCCCCGGAAGGATTTACCCCCTTCCTGACCAGAGCACTTTTTACAATTTGGCACTGCGTCGCTTTAACTGCTAATTGCGCGGTCATGCAATGCTGTAACCAAACGAAATTTGCGTTCTTTTCTTCCCACAAATAGAGCTTTCTTTTGATGGTATTTGATCACCTCTGCCGTTTTTATTTTTTGCGCTATACACGGAAAAAGACCGAAAATTTTGAAAAAAAATGATATTTTCTACTTTTTGTTCTAAAAAAAATCCAATAAACTCAATTTTAGTCATACATTTAGGCCAAAATGTATTTGGCCACATGTCTTTGGTAAAAAAAATGTCAATAAGTGTATATTTATTGGTTTGCGCAAAAGTTATAGCGCCTACAAACTAGGGTAAATTTTCTGGAATTTACACAGCCTTTAATTTATGACTGCCTATGTCATTTCTTGAGGTGCTAAAATGACAGGGCAGTACAAAACCCCCACAAATGACCCCATTTTGGAAAGTAGACACCCCAAGGAAATTGCTGAGAGGCATGTTGAGCCCATTGAATATTCATTTTTTTTGTCCCAAGTGATTGAATAATGAAAAAAAAAAAAAAAAAAAAAAAAAAAAATTACAAAAAGTTGTCACTAAATGATATATTGCTCACACAGGCCATGGGCCTATGTGGAATTGCACCCCAAAATACATTTAGCTGCTTCTCCTGAGTATGGGGATACCACATGTGTGGGACTTTTTGGGAGCCTAGCCGCATACGGGGCCCCGAAAACCAATCACTGCCTTCAGGATTTCTAAGGGCGTACATTTTTGATTTTACTCCTCACTACCTATCACAGTTTTGAAGGCCATAAAATGCCCAGATGGCACAAACCCCCCCCCAAATGACCCCATTTTGGAAAGTAGACACCCCAAGCTATTTGCTGAGAGGCATGTTGAGTCCATGGAATATTTTATATTTTGACACAAGTTGCGGGAAAGTGACTATTTATTTATTTATTTATTTTTTGCACAAAGTTGTCACTAAATGATATATTGCTCACACAGGTCATGGGCATATGTGGAATTGCACCCCAAAATACATTCTGCTGCTTCTCTTGAGTACGGGGATACCACATGTGTGGGACTTTTTAGGAGCCTAGCCGCGTACGGGACCCCGAAAACCAATCACCGCCTTCAGGATTTCTAAGGGTGTACATTTTTGATTTCACTCTTCACTGCCTATCACAGTTTCGGAGGCCATGGAATGCCCAGGTGGCACAAACCCCCCCCAAATGACCCCATTTTGGAAAGTAGACACCCCAAGCTATTTGCTGAGAGGCATGGTGAGTATTTTGCAGCTCTCATTTGTTTTTGAAAATGAAGAAAGACAAAAAAAAAAATTTTTTTTTTCTTTTTTTAATTTTCAAAACTTTGTGACAAAAAGTGAGGTCTGCAAAATACTCACTATACCTCTCAGCAAATAGCTTGGGGTGTCTACTTTCCAAAATGGGGTCATTTGGGGGGGGGGGTTCGTGCCACCTGGGCATTCCATGGCCTCCGAGACTGTGATAGGCAGTGAAGAGTGAAATCAAAAATTTACGCCCTTAGAAAGCCTGAAGGCGGTGCTTGGTTTTCGGGGTCCCATACGTGGCTAGGCTCCCAAAAAGTCTCACACATGTGGTATCCCCGTACTCAGGAGAAGCAACAGAATGTATTTTGGGGTGTAATTTCACATATTCCCATGGCATGTTTGAGCAATATATCATTTAGTGACAACTTTGTGCAAAAAAAAAAAAAAAAATAATAATTTGTCTCTTTCCCGCAACTTGTGTCACAATATAAAATATTCCATGGACTCGACATGCCTCTCAGCAAATAGCTTGGGGTGTCTACTTTCCAAAATGGGGTCATTTGGGGGGGTTTGAACTGTCCTGGCATTTTATGCACAACATTTAGAAGCTTATGTCACACATCACCCACTCTTCTAACCACTTGAAGTAGGGTTGTCCCGATACCGATACTAGTATCGGTATCGGCACCGATACCAAGCATTTGCCCAAGTACTTGTACTCGGGCAAATGCTCCCGATGCTTCCCCGATACCTTGACTGTCAGCGGTGATGGACGTGTGGGGGAGTTACAAGCTTCTCCCCCTGCGGCTTTCAGCTGCTTAGTGACATACAGCGGTGATCGGTGCTTGTAATTCCCCCACACGCGATCACCACTGACTGTCACCTCCTCCTCCTTAGTCCTCCACCGTTCCTCTGTCCCCCTCCGCTGTCCTGCTCCATTGCTGTGTCCCCCTCCGTTCCTCTGACCCCCCCCCCGCTGTCCTCCTTCTTTGCTCTGTCCCCCTCCGCTGTCCTCCTCCGTTCCTCTGTCCACCTCCCGCTGTCCTTCTTCTTTGCTCTGTCCCCCTCCGCTGTCCCCATCCGTTCCTCTGTCCCCCTCCGCTGTCCCCATCCGTTCCGGCTTTCCGTTGTCCCCCTCTCTCTTCGTCTGTCCCCTCCGTTCTGCTGTCTCTCCGCTGTGTGTATGGAGAGAGTCAGCTGACTCTTTCCATTCACATAACTGAAACATTGTAATCTCCTGTGATTACGATGTGTCAGTTTATGAATGGAGAGAAGCTGCTGTGTTCTCTCCATTCATTCTCAGTGCAGCTGACGCTGCAGAGAAAGGGACTGGGGAATCTCTATCCTCTGTCTATTTCTCTGTCTCAAGGGGGAGATATCAGAGGTCTGTTAAGACCCCTGATATCTCACCAAAGCCCCCCAACAGGGCTGATTAAAAAAAAAAAAAAAACACACACATAGTGCAATAAAGAATAAAAAAAAAATTGTAAAAAATAATAAATGTAAATGAAAAAAACCAAAACAAAAACACACACACAGACACCGTTCACTATACCACCACCCCCACCCCACCCGCCCCCCCCCCCCCTCAAAAAAAAAAAAAAAAAAAAACTGTCACGTGACATTAAAAAAAAGTATCGGTAATCGGTATCGGCGAGTACTTGAAAAAAAGTATCGGTACTTGTACTCGGTCCTAAAAAAGTGGTATCGGGACAACCCTAACTTGAAGACAAAGCCCTTTCTGACACTTTTTGATTACATGAAAAAATTATTTTTTTTTTTGCAAGAAAATTACTTTGAACCCCCACACATTATATATTTTTTTAAAGCAAATGCCCTACAGATTAAAATGGTGGGTGTTTAATTTTTTTTTTTTTCACACAGTATTTGCGCAGCGATTTTTCAAACGCATTTTTTGGGGAAAAAACACACTTTTTTACATTTTAATGCACTAAAACACACTATATTGCCCAAATGTTTGATGAAATAAAAAAGATGATCTTAGGCCGAGTACATGGATACCAAACATGACATGCTTTACAATTGCGCACAAATGTGCAGTGACAACAAAATAAATACATTTTTAAAAGCCTTTAAAAGCCTTTACAGGTTACCACTTTAGATTTACAGAGGAGGTCTACTGCTAAAATTACTGCCCTCGATCTGACCGTCGCGGTGATACCTCACATGCATGGTGCAATTGCTGTTTACATTTGACGCCAGACCGACGCTTGTGTTCGCCTTAGCGCGAGAGCAGGGGGGACAGGGGTGCTTTTTTTTTTTTTTTTTTTTTTTTTTTTCTTTATTATTTTTTTGCTTTTTTATCTTATTTTAAAACTGTTCCTTTTCATTTTTTTTTTTTTTTTTAATCATTTTTATTGTTATCTCAGGGAATGTAAATATCCCCTATGATAGCAATAGGTAGTGACAGGTACTCTTTTTTGAAAAAATTGGGGTCTATTAGACCCTAGATTTCTCCTCTGCCCTCAAAGCATCTGACCACACCAAGATCGGTATGATAAAATGCTTTCCCAATTTCCCAATGGTGCTATTTACATCCGGCGAAATCTAAGTCATAAAATGCTTGTAGCTTCCGGTTTCTTAGGCCATAGAGATGTTTGGAGCCACTCTGGTCTCTGATCAGCTCTATGGTCAGCTGGCTGAATCACCGGCTGCATTCTCAGGTTCCCTGTTGAGACAGGAGAGCCAGAGAAAAACACGGAAGACGGTGGGGGGGGGGGCATTCTCTCCCACTGCTTGTAAAAGCAGTCTAGAGGCTAATTAGCCGCTAGGATTGCTTCTACATGAAAGCCGACCGCTGGCTGAAAAGAATGATACCAAGATGATACCTAAACCTGCAAGCATCATTCTGGTATAACCACTCAAAGTCGTGAATGCTGTACCTGAAGACAAAAATATGGTTAACAATAAAGCACAGTAAACGGTAAAGTATAAAAAATTGCAGACCTGAAAAGCAAACATGATAAAACATAATAACAATAAAACATTGCAGAATAGAATACAGTAAAAAAGAGCAGAACAATAGAGAGAATAGAGAGAGAGAGAATAGAGAGAGAACAATAAAACGACAACTATTATTTTTTATTTTATATTTTTGTTTGTGTTTTTTTTTTTTTTTTTTTTTTTACACTTTTTTTGTAACTGTAACTTTTATAACTGTAACCGGTTCCAGGTTCGGGTCTCTCAAAATGCGATGGCATCTTGGGAGACCCTGTGAAAGTGTGTCCTAGTCTGTGCAATGCTGTACCCTACGCTAATACTCAGCTAGTGAATGGTAGCGTTCAAAACATTCACCAATGCAAAGACCAGGATTGTCAGGACAGGAGGGACAATAATAGTGGGTGTCACGCCTATATCCGCGCTTGCTGCAGACACAACATCTTTTTTGGGGGGGGTCGTTGGGTAGGGGTACTCGGGAGGAGATAAAAATGCCTCTCATGCAGCCGACTGCATTTGGTTGGGGATGTGAATGGGGGAAGTACGGGCGCTGCAGAAGTGGTGGGTTCCCAATTAGGATTGGCGAATGCAGCAGGAAGGGCACTATGGGCATGACGGGCCTGTGTTTGTCTTCTTGGTGGCAGCGGGACACTACTTGTGCTTGCCACCTCACCAGCTTGAACTGCACTTATGGGACTCGCCACGTCACCAAGTGTTACTGCAGTGCTGGTTTGACTACGACCGGGGTGTACTAGGCCGCTGGCGCTTGCCAGTTCACCAAAACGCTACCAAAAAAACTGTTAACGATCGCAGGGATCAGGCCTGACTCTGCGAACGCTGCAGTTATGCATTTAGTGTTTTGTAAGTGACAGTGATCGATCGATACTGCACTTGGGTGGGCTGGGCTGGGCCGGGCGGAGGGGCAAAACGCAGGTGCTAGCAGGTATCTGGGCTGATCCCGCTAACACTGCGTTTTTGGGAACCCTAAACTGCTGGGGACGCCAGTATAGATCTGATCGGATCAGATATTGATCAGTTCAGATACTATACCACTAAGGGAGGTGTACAGTGCGTGCGTGGGTGTTAGCGCTACTGGCACTAACCTGACGCTGCCTGGGGCTGGTGCTTGCCAGTTCACCAAAACGCTACAAAAAAAACTGTTAGCGATCGCAGGGATCAGGCCTGACTCTGCGAACGCTGCAGTTATGCGTTTAGTGTTTTGTAAGTGACAGTGATCGATCGATACTGCACTTGGGTGGGCTGGGCTGGGCCGGGCGGAGGGGTAAAACGCAGTTGCTAGCAGGTATCTGGGCTGATCCCGCTAACACTGTGTTTTTGGGAACCCTAAACTGCTGGGGACGCTAGTATAGATCTGATCGGATCAGATATTGATGCGTTCAGATACTATACCACTAAGGGAGGTGTACGGTGCGTGGGTGTTAGCGGTACTGGCACTAACCTGACGCTGCCTGGGGCTGGTCCTTGCCATTTCACCAAAATGCTACCAAAAAAACTGTTAGCGATCGCAGGGATCAGGCCTGACTCTGCGAACACTGCAGTTATGCGTTTAGTGTTTTGTAAGTGACAGTGATCGATCGATACTGCACTTGGGTGGGCTGGGCCGAGCTGGGCGGAGGGGCAAAACGCAGGTACTAGCAGGTATCTGGGCTGATCCCGCTAACACTGTGTTTTTGGGAACCCTAAACTGCTGGGGACGCTAGTATAGATCTGATCGGATCAGATATTGATCTGTACAGATACTATACCACTAAGGGAGGCGTATGCTGCGTGCGTGGGTGTTAGCGGTACTGGCGCTAATCTGGCGCTGCCTGGGGCGACGCATATCACCGCCGGGCGATCAGGGGGCTAAATCTTTATTCGGTAATAAACGGCGGGTGCCCTGACACTATAAAAAATAAACAAACTAACCAGCGTCACCCGTAACGGTTATACAGTGATCAGTGGTGAAAGGGTTAACTAGGGGGCAATCAAGGGGTTAAAACATTTATTAGATAGTATATGGGGGTCCCTGTCGCTATAAAACTCTGACGGCGAACCTAAATATTTACGTCCCTAACTAGCATCACCAGTGACACTAATACAGCGATCAGAAAAATGATCGCTTAGCGACACTGGTGACAGGGGGTGATCAAGGGGTTAAAACTTTATTAGGGGGGGTTAGGGGGGTACCCTAGACCTACAGGGGGCCTAACACTCACTGCCCTGACACTGTAACTGTCACAAACTGACACCAATACAGTAATCAGAAAAAAAAAAAAAAACTGCTGGTGTCAGTTTGTGACGGGGGGGGGATCGGGGGGCGATCGGGGGGGGGATCGGGGTGTTTTGTGTGCCTGGCATGTTCTACTGTGTGTAGTGTGTTGGTGCACTTACATTGCAGTCTTCTCTCCTCGGCCCGGAACGGAAAATACCGAGCCGAGGAGAGATGACATCATTTCCTCTGCCTCTGTGTACAATACAGAGGCAGGGAAATGATCCCATTGGCTGAGAGCGATCGCGAGGGGGGGGCCACGAATGGATGGCCTCCCCCTCACCTCCGATCGCCGGGGGAGATTTGCCGACCGCCGCAGGCACCGGGGGGGGTCCGATCGGACCCCCCACCCGCGGGCAGGCAAGGACGTACATATACGTCCTTTTGCCTGCCCGTGCCACTCTGTCGACGTATATAGTCGTGCGGCGGTCGGCAAGTGGTTAATAGAAAAGCTCTCTTGTGGTTACAGGTATGAGACACTGGCAGGGATGCTTCTAATGATCAACTTTTATTTATGTAAAACCTTTATCCCAAAAGGGGAAAAAACTGCTGTAACTGCTTTATATATAGTATTAGCTGGAGTTCAGCTTCAATTAGGTACTGTATTTAAGTCTGCTAGTACTTATAACACTCCCCTCCCCCTAGAATGACACTATTGCTGCCCAGATCTGCCATCCCCCCGTAATCCTTCATCCAGAGTGGTGTCTATAATATAGGAGGTGTTTTACTGGTCAGATCACCCGGGAAAGCAGAGGAGAACGACAAAACAATAAATAATGTAGCCACCACTTCTAATGATTGGTAAGCTGCAGTTTTATTACATTCTTGGGTTTAATACCGCTTTCATTGATTCGCGGTTTCAGTGCACACGTGCTGCAACAATATGCATAATATTGAAGTGGTTGGAAGAATAGCAGTGTGGCACTAACAAAAAATAAAAAAAATTGCTGGTACCAGGTAACGGTAAGAATGTCTGAAGGATTTATGCATGTCTAGGTTTTTGGTTTGTGTTTTTTTTTTGGCCACCTACTTTCCCTCAGTCGGTTCACACTGAGGCAGCGCGACTTGCAGTGCGACTGCCTCAGGCGACTTGAACGCGACAGCAGCAGCGACTTGCAAAACGACTTCTATATAGTCGCCTCCAGTCGCCCCCAAAGTAGTACAGGAACCTTTATACCCAGCGCAGCTGAAGAAACACCATAACTGATAGAAAGGGATAAAACAGTACACACACAAAAAATCCAGCGCTCAGTGGGTTAAAGACAGTCCGCAGCAGATGAAAAACTTGTGTTGAATAATGAGAAAGTTTATTAAAAAATGCAGCTAGTAAAACAGTCCTGTTCATTCACAACAAGCAAACAAAAAGAGCTTATAGTTACCTGAAGTGGAGCTGGAGATCAGCGTGTATCTGATCTCCATCTGCATGTGGGTGAGCAGGTCCCCGGGGATCACACCCTGATCCAGCAGGGACACAGTTGGCTGACTCTCTCCTTCCATTGTGCCCATCCCCCCCTTCTCCCCTCTCTCCCGTCATTCGGGAGAACGGCACTGGTTGCTCAGTGGACTTCAGGTGTCTATGCAAGCTTTTTCGTTTGCTTAATGTGAATGAACAGGACTGTTTTACTAGCTGCATTTTTGAATAAACTTTCTCATTATTCAACACAAGTTTTTCAAAGTTAACTAAAGCAGCTCCTGTGCTCCTGCCCTCCATCCAGCACTGTTTTGCCTTTCACTCCGCTCTAGTTAAAGGTGAACTGCGGGAGGGAAGCACAGCCCTGTTCGTTATCTACCCGCCGGCTTCCCGCAATCAACAGGTAGATCGCAAATCGACAGGTTGCTGACCCTGGCCATACAGTGTATAGATGCTGCCAGCCCAATATTCAGCATCCTTCTAACTGCACCTTTACTGCAATACTTTGTAACAATAATAAGGATACAAAGCAGTCGCACAAATAATTCTCAGGGTTCCAGTGCCTCCTGTCCATTTTTCTAAGCGTTGAGTGCCGGCATCGCGCTAGTGTGAACCGAGCCTAATACTTTCTAAGGTCTCTTTCACACGAGCAGCCAGCTGGTGGTAAAAATAGGTGGGTAAGCTGTGTATTTACTGCCCACATACACTGCCAGTCAAACTTGCCCATTGAGGTTGATGGACAGGGCCACAACCATGAGCCAAATGTTTGGCTCATGGTTGCAGCATGGTATTTCAATACAGTATTCCGTCTGGGGAGACAAAAAATGTTGAGGCAGTAGAATCATCTCCTGAACATCTGGAAGCTGCTGCTCTACCTTTCTCTGTAAATCCCCCACTTTTCAGAGGGCGGTAGAGCCTGCCACCTGTGTGAAAGGGCCCCAAGTTGCTGATTCAGAGCAAGCATATAAATTAGATGTTCTGATCTCCCTCTGATTGTGGTCACTGGCCTAAAGTTTGAAGAAAAAAAAAAAATGATCATATACAGTCCTTGTAAAACGGCTCATGGAATTCTGCTTTAAAGTGAACCTGTGGACGGGGAGACAATTAAGTACTTTATATTAGCTTACTAAGCAATAATTGGGCTTTAAAACAAGGCCTCACTGGCCTCTGTAACTGCAGACGCTCTGAAATAGTTTGTCCTGTGAGTGAGATGTAGGGCTGCAACTAACGATTATTTTCATAATCGATTAGTTGGCCGATTATTGTTTCGATGAATCGGTTAATAACCTTAAAAAAAAGTGTGGTAATCATTTAAATACCTACAAAAGTAACTAAGGAAATGATCTATATCTTTAATTTAGGTTTACGTGAACCCAATGTTTAATATTTGAAATTTCATGATATTTACCTATATAAACCCTACTGTAAGCTTACTTTATAGATCCTTGTAAACTTACTTTATGTATCTTTATAACATTGTATACTCAATAAACTTCTTTTGACAAGGAAAAAAAAAAAAGTGTGGTTTATAATTTAGTTACTATGTAAAGTTTTAAAAAAAGTAAAATTTATTCTTAAATATCTCTATGCAGTGGTAAATATAAACCAACTATTTGGTTAGGGGGCAAAATATCTAATCCACTCTGAGAATGACAGAAGAGATATACTGCATATACTATTAGAAGAGATATACTGTATATACTATTAGAGGAGATATACTGTATATACTATTAAAGGGTGAATTTGGTAGATATCATCAGACTCCGAGATCAAATTTTTTTTATTTAAAAAAACAATGTCTTCCTTCAAAAGAAATGTCATTTTAAGATCGTTCGTTCGATTTTCTAGTCATCAAATTGACGTTCATTTTTAACCACAGTGACAGGAAAATTTGGAAATAATGGAAAACTTCTTGGTCAAAGGAATTTGCAGACAGTGTATGTGGTTTTTGTTCAGAAATTACATAAGTTTTAAAAACAAGTGAAAATTTCAAACAACATTCTTTCATTCAGGGAATGTACAAAGATTTTTCATCTGAATATTCTCGTCTGAAAATTGATCCGTGTGGCCAGCATAAGGCTCAGTACACATCTATGCAGTTTGCTTTTGATCTGTTTCTGCAGTGCTTTTTGCTGTGCGTTTTTGATTTTTGTGCACATGATTTTGCTGCGATTTGCATTTTTGCATTATTTTCGGACAATTTGTTGGGCAGATTAAAAAACACAAATTGCTGCAAAAATGCATTGCATGCTTTTCTGCAGCTTCTCCATTGAAGTATATTGAGCCAAAAAAGCACAATTTTGCATTAAAAAAAGTCCTTGATGCTTTCCACTTACGCAGCGGCTGAAAAAAGCATAGATGTGAACGTGTCCCATAGGAAACCATGTAAATGAACTGTAGTGCGTTTCTGCAAAAAAACACCAAAAACACATAGGTGTAAACCAGGTCTAAGACGTTTAGTAACATAATGGGGGTTAAAAAAATTAAAATTAGCCCTTTATAGTACAAAAAAGCAGATAATCACTACTGTAAGGGGTTCATTTTTTTTGTTTTTTTTTTGTTTACAAAAGTTTTATTTGGAAGTTTAGGAAAATATACAAAAGGTATAGTTATAAAAGATATATAACATTAATATACAGAAATATTTTTATATATGGGGTATGATATCAGGTCAATAGTGTAGAAGTAACATTTGTTATACAATTATGCAGGTTCAACTGTAATTACACATTAAGATCAGTTAGGTTAGATTCCAGTAAGACTATTTCTTTTTGTGGATGTGTGTTGAATCATTGAGGGTATGGTATATCCATTCTGAAATTTTAAGTGATTCCATTCTTGTGGTTACTTGTTGTCAAGGTAGATTGTTTGTTTTCCAGTTATATGCAATCATCCAATGGATAGAACTACACAGTGAGTGGAAAAGTCTCATACATGGTGTGGGAATATTTGGTATTTTTGCATATAACAGACACATTTGGGGGGTAGATGTAATTTTTTGTTTGGAAGAGCATTCAATAAGGTCAATGGCTTTGAGCCAAATTTTTTGAGATGTTTACATTCCCAGAATGTGTGCAAAAGAGTGCCAGGCTCCAAGCATCCCCTAAAACAATTTGGGGTAATAGAGGGGTAATATGTATGGAGTTTACAAGGGGTTAGGTACCATCTGGAGAATATTTTAATTGGGGTCTCTCTGAAAGAGATGGCTTTATTGCATTTACGGAGATTTTCAGACATGGAGGTCCACTCCTCGACACTGAGTGAGACCGCCATGTCCGATTCCCATTTGAGCATCGGTGTTGATTTATCTGGAACTTTATTGAGGTAATGGTATATTCTTGAAATGAGACCTCTGTCATTGGATAAAGAGATGCAGATTTGTTCAAATGTGGTGTTGGTGTGAGGTGTTGTAAATGCAAAAAATTTAGCATAAAAGGATTTGATAAGATGGTAGTTATAGAGTTCAGAGGAAGGAAGGCCATGGGTAGATTGCAAAGAGGAAAATTGGGTAAACTCCCATTTTAATTGAAGGGATCCAAAGAGAAAAGGAGAGCCTATTACTATAGGCGTTAATGAATCTAGGGCCTCCCAAGAAGGAGGCTAAGGGGGGAGTATTTGAGGAGAGTTTGAAAGTGTCATTGTATTTGTTCCATAATTGGAAAAACTGAGCAACTATGATGTTATATTTAACAAGTCTACTGTAGGAAGTGATGTTGGACCATAATATTCCTTGTAGATGTAGTGGAAAAATAGAAATGGATTCAAATTTTTTCCATGGGGTTTCCTGGGAGGGGGTGAACCATTGAGTGAGCTGGGTTAATCTGGCTGCTAGGTAATATAGCCAGATGTTGGGGAGGCCGAAGCCTCCTGAGGATTGAGGTCTGTACATAAGAGCGTAGCTGCATCTGGGTTTCTTTCCCGCCCAAATAAATTTGTTTATAATTCTTTGAATGGATGTCAATTTAGATTTTGGAACATTTATAGGTAGGGCTCGAAAGTAATATAGGAGCTTAGGGAGGATTGTCATTTTGACAGCGCAAATTCTACCTAGAAAAGATATATGGAAAGAGGACCAGGAAGTGAGGAGGGAGGTGATCTGAGAGAATATTGGGATATAGTTAGATTTATATAAAAGGTTATATATAGGGGTTATGTTAACACCAAGATACCTAAATGATTTGGGACACCATATGAATGGAAAAATTGTTTGATAATAAGTTTTGAGTGTTTTGGTTATAGTTAATTGGTAAGGCTGAGCATTTATTGGTGTTGATTTTAAGGCCTGAGATGGAATGGAAGGAGTTAAGTTCTTTAAGGAGAGAGGGGATTGATGTATGGGGTTCTGTGAGGACTATAAGAGCATCGTCTGCATATAAACTAAGTTTGAATTCGCTATTTCCTTTAATATATCCCTTTTATATCAATGTTGTTTCTGATTTTTTGGGCTAATGGTTCGATTGCGAGGGCAAATAATAGAGGTGATAAGGGACAGCCTTGTCTGGTTCCTCTACTAAGGGGAAAGAAGTCTGAATTATGACCGGGAATTCTGATTCTAGTGTGGGGTGCATGATATAATGCGTTGAATCCCTGCAGAAATTTATCTGAAATCCCATATTTAGGCAGTAAGTAGTTGTAAGACCAACTAACGCTGTCAAAAGCCTTATGGATATCTAAGCTGAGAAGGCATAGTTGTCGAGTGTATAGATTTGCGTCTTGTACTATGTTCGTTACAAGTCTAATATTGTCAACAATCTGGTGATTAGGGATGAAGCCAGTTTGGTCAATGTGGACTAAATTTGTGATAACTGTAGCCAGTCTATCAGAAAGAAGTCTTCCGAAAATTTTTAGATCATTAAGAACCGATATGGAGCGGGTAGAGAGTTGGGGAAGAGAGTGGTCTTTGAGTGGTTTAGGAATAAGTGAGAGGTTGGCAAGGAGCATCTCATCTGGGAAGTGCCCGCCATTAAGAATATGGTTGAAGAGGGTCATTAGGTGAGGGGTTAAAAGAGGAGCAAATTTTTTAAAGTATGAAGATGAGAAGCCATCAGGGCTTCTTTTTAATTATTTTGTTTATCTCTGTTTCTGTACAGGGGGCATTAAGGTGTTCTATTTGTTGTGTTGTGGGAGGGGTTTCGTCATTATCATTTTCAGTAAAGTGTTGTGGGAGCGGTTTCGTCATTATCATTTTCAGTAAAGTAGTTATCGATATGTGTTGTGATAGACTGTGTTATCGAGGGGTCGGATAAAATTGAGTCATTTAATCTCCAGTTGTAAGGGGAGGGTGAAAGGCCTATGTGAGAAGTTTCAAATGAAGTGATATCATGATCTGACCAAGGACAGGGATGGATATTAGCCTTGGAGGAGTTGGCTAGAAGTATTGGGGTACAGAATATGTAGTCAAGTCTAGTATATACATCGCGTGGATGTGAATAATGTGTGTATGATCTAATTCCAATATTGTGGGCCCTCCAGGAGTCAATGAGTTGGAGTTTGTTTATAGATCTATTCAGGGATTTGGAGAAGGCTTTGGAAGAAGGGAATACTTTACTTCTGTCTAAGGCTGGGTGTGAGGTGTGATTGAAATCCCCACCCAGGATGATGTGGGGAGAGCTATATCTGTTTAGTGTTTCAAAAAAGTTAGAAAAAAATGTGGATTGCGATTCATTAGGGGCATAAATCGAGGCTATGGTTATTGCTTTATTATTTAATAGTCCTTTAATGGTGATGTACCGACTGTCTGGATCTTTGTATAAGTTTTGTATGTCTAAGACGATAGTGTTGCGGATAAAGATAGCTACACCACGTGTTTTGTTGTGAAATGTGGTATAATAAAATTGATTGTAAGTTGGGTGGTTGGATTCAGCAAAGTGTGTTTCTTGCATGAGTATAATGTCAGCCCCTAATCTCTTGTAATGGTGAAAGGCTTTTTTTCTTTTATGTGGTGAGTTAAAACCCTGGGTATTATGGGATAAGGCTTTCAAAACCATTGGTCATGTGTAGGTGAAATGGCTTTGGGTAAAGATCTCTGTCTTGAGATAATAAATTGTGGTGTATATGAAAAGCTCCTTTGTGTGTTCTGAGGATAAGATATCTTTAGTTTCAAGGATGGGGGGAGGATATACCTTGGAGGGTGAGAAGGTGTCTTAACTAGCATATCATACCATAAGGTTAAAATGTTATAACATTGAAAAGAGTAACATTGTTTTAAACAGTCTATTTGGAAAGTTTTGAATGAAGTTCCGATTTTCACTAAGCTTTTTGTATTGGCCATAGAGGCAAAGTTATTATGTAATATAAAGAAATATAGTATAAACCAAGGGACAAGAAAAGTCTTGTCACTAAAATATAAACAAAACACCAGAGGACAAATATGTCCTAAACCTGCATACACAGTCAAGTGCAGCATCCCCAAAAAAAGGGATAACGCAGTCGACCACTTGAGCAGGCGGGGGAACAATCCAGCAACTGCGGACTTAACAGGTAACAGAAAAAAAATTATTGTTGAAATGAAGGTAATATATACCAGGGGGGCCTAAAGAGAATCAAACATAACCCAAATAACAAGTGTTGAGAAGAAAATAACATTTGTAGTAGTGACTACATTTATACCTATTTGAGTTTAGATAATATCTGTGTTATCGAGAAGCAGTATATCTAATCATAATATATAAGTTGTTAAGAGATATAACAAATGTGGACAACAAAATTATTACTAGGGTAAAGGAGGTGAGGAAGGAGGTGGGGAAGAGAGTGGGGGAAGGAGAGGGAGGAGGGGGAGGGAAAAGGGGGGGGGGGGGGGGGACTAGCGGGGGAAAAAAAAAGGGGGGGGGGGTATTTTTCTCTCCTTTTTTTTTTTTTTTTTTCTTCTTTTCTTCCTTCTTCCCTTCCCTTTGTCTTCCTTTTCCGGGGGAGAGAAAAAGAATGGTGATAGTTCAGATGAGTGTGGAGAGGTTGAAAGACTGGTTAAATTCTTTTCAGATGATGCGAGAAGTCTGTAGGTATAAAGCTAGTTTGAGTTCAGTGGTAAGATACAGAAGAGTTATTGAATAGCGTTGATATAATTCTCTTAGTGTAAGTGTAGAGATAGTTGCAAATAGATATTAGGTAGCTTGATCTTGAAATGGTTGGCGCCATCTTCTTTGTTCATTTGTGTTGCGTCTTGATGATGGAGTAGACCAGATTGGAGAGGGTCTTGGGGTAGAAGGGAAACGATTGGGGGGTTCCGGTTCCAGCAGACCCAATTTAACAAGCAGTTCCTTTCCTTCAATGATGTTGTATACTATATATGTAGAGCCATTGTACGGGGTTGTAAGTTTAAATGGGAAACCCCATCTATATTTGATTCTTGCAGCTTGTAGTATATTAGTGACCTCCTTCATCCTTTGTCTTCTGTCTAAGGTGGCAGGAGAAATATCAGGGTAGATTTGCAGCTTTTTAACATCGAGTGCTATATTTGGGGAAATTCTTGATGCATGCATGATGTCTTCTTTTACCAAGAAATCTTTCATGCACATGATATCTCTGGGTGGTTTATCTGGTGGAGGTTTGGGGCGTAAGGCTCCGGGGATTCTGTCACAAGTAAATGCTGATAATGGTTTATCTGCCAAGAGGTTGTGGAATATCTTGGAAACAGTGGGCATAAGATCTCTGGGACACCACGCAATCTGATATTATGTCTGTTTCTGTTGTCTAATGCCCCGTACACATGGTCGGATTTTCCGACGGAAAATGTGTGATAAGACCTTGTTGTCGGAAATTCCGACCGTGTGTTGGCTTCATCACACATTTCCCATCGGATTTTCCAACACACAAAGTTTGAGAGCAGGATATAAAATTTTCCGACAACAAAATCCGTTGTCGGAAATTCCAATCGTGTGTACACAAATCCGACGGACAAAGTGCCACGCATGCTCAGAATAAATAAAGAGATGAAAGCTATTGGCCACTGCCCCGTTTATAGTCCCGAGGTACGTGTTTTACGTCACCGCGTTTAGAACGATCGGATTTTCCGACAGCTTTGTGTGACCGTGTGTATGCAAGACAAGTTTGAGCCAACATCCGTCGGAAAAAATCCTAGGATTTTGTTGTCGGAATGTCTGAACAAAGTCCGACCGTGTGTACGGGGTATTAGTCTTCAACTTGTGCCTGCATGAAGGCAAAACTGTCAACTAGTGACTCATAATCCTTTCTTAGGTCATTATGAGCAAATGAGAGAGAGTTCATCGTGCTTGGTTTCCAAAATGTCAGTACGACTACCTATGCTGGCAATCTCTTGAGACAAAGCAGTGGTAGATTTGTGAACTTCACTTTCAATTTTGTCAACCAGTTTATCAAAAATGGTTGTAAGGCTAGCATCCAATTCTGCTTTAGATAGGGGAGAAGTGTACTCAGTTCCCATTGTTGAGAAAGGGATTGGATGGATTGGATTGCTGTTGTTTCCCTGAAGCCGCATGTAAGCTGGCGCTGGCGCCATCTTGGGACATCCTCCTGTACTGTCTGTTTGCTGTGTCCAGGAGAAAGTGGGTAAGGTTGTGTTGGGGGCGGCGAAATTGCCCGGATTTCCTTGCTGGCATGCACTGGTATGTTACCCAGGTGTGGGTGATATTTTCGCCGGTGAACGAGCGTTCTGGCCCTGGATTATCGGCCTGTGTTGTCCGGGTCAGACGGAGCTGGAGCTACTCGGGTCTGTCCCGTATCGTGCCGCACATGCGCCCCCCCCAGGGGTTCATTTTTTTACTGTAGAACTGTGAAAGTAATATTTACAGTAGTGATTATTTGCTCTTTTTGTACTGTAAAGGGCTCATTTTAGTTTTTTTTAACCCCATTATGTTACTGGCCGATTAATCGATTATGAAAAAAGTAATCGATTAATTTCATAATCGATTAGTTGTCGATTAATCGATTAGTTGTTTCAGCCCTAGTGAGATGAGCTGCTGAGAAACAGACTGGAACTTCTGTTTTCAAATGTGAGGATGAATTGCTCCACAGTACTTACAGCTACACAGGTTAGTGAGGGCTTATTTAAAGGCTATTTTACTGCTAAAAGCTTGATTGTTCATAGCCAGGCCACAGGTTCATTTCAAATGAAGATCAAAAGGGTCAAAAGGAAAACCTTCTCAGGCTATAAAATGCTGTGCTAAGCACCGTCAGGGCCGGATTAACATAGGGGCTTTTGGAGCTGCAGCTCCAGACCCCCATCATAATATAGGCCCAAACTCTCTAGGTACATACAATCACCACGGCCCGGCCGTCGGCCTCCGGCCGCTATACAACTTGACATTGTCCAGGCAGCTGCATTATTTAGGCCCACATGTATGAGTCTGTCAGCTCAAATGTAATTGCTGCTATATATTATGCAGAGAGAGCAGATGTTGCAGTGCGGGCTGTATCAGTGCAGTGCGCCGAGGCTGAGCATGCTCGCACACTGTAGGTGGAGCTTGACGTCCCGGCCGGCATGACGTCATCCGGAGGCTTTCCCTGGCGTCCCGGGAGGCTTGATTGGGAAAGCACTGAGTGCTGTGTGCGGGCGGTGCTGCGAGCCAGGAGGATCTGCATTCAGCATTCTGCATCTGCACAACTTCAAGTAAGCCATGGGCGCTGGGCTGGCCCGCTGGGGAAGTCAATGTGAGACTCAGGCAGATGAGTTATATTTGTGTGTGCAGCAGTGTGCAGGTGTGCTAGTACTGTGTGAAGTGGTTAACTTACTTTTTTTGGGGGGGGGCTATATCAGTGCAACTCATCACATCAGTGCAGGCAGCCCATCAGTGCCCATTTAGTGCATCTTGTCAGTGCCACCTATCAGAATCAGTGCCACCTATCAGTGCAGCTCATCAGTGCCATCCAATCAATGTCAGTGCTACCATAATTGCAGCTCATCAGTGCCACCCAATCAGTGCCAGCGCCACCTATCAGTGCCATCCAATCAATGCCAGTGCCACCTTTCAGTGTTCATCAGTGACATTCAATCAATGCCAGTGCCACCTTTCAGTGTAGCTCATCAGTGCCACCTATCAGTGCCCATTAGTGCAGCTCATCAGTGCCAATGCCACCTATCAGTGCTGCCTAACAGTGCAGTTCATCAGCGCCGCCTATCAGTGCAGACCATCACTGCCGCATAATAGTGCAGCCTCATCAGTGCCACCTTGTCAGTGCCCATAAGTGCTGCCTGTCAGTGCCGCCTATCAGAGCCCATCAGTGCTGCCCATCAGTGCCCATTAGTGCAGCTCATCAGTGCCACCTATCATTGACCATCAGTGATGACTGTCAGTGCTGCCCATCAGTGCCCATTAGTGCAGTTCATCAGTGCCCATTAGTGCTGCCTATCAGTGCCCATTAATGCAGTTCATCAGTGCCACCTATCATTGACCATCAGTGCAGCTCATCAGTGCCACCTATCATTTACCATCAGTGCCACCTATCAGTGTCAGTGCCACCCATCAGTGCTGCCTATAAGTGCCCATCAGCACCGCATAATAGTGCTGCCTCATCAGTGCCACCTTATCAGTGCCCATAAGTGCTGCCTGTCAGTGCCGCCTATCAGTGCCCATCAGCGCTGCTCATCAGTGCCCATTAGTGCAGCTCATCAAAGCCCATTAGTGCAGCTCATCAGTACCCATTAGTGCAGCTCATCAGTGCCAGTGCCAGCTATCATTGCCCATCAGTGCAGATCATCAGAGGCCATCAGTTCTATCAGTTCTGCATATCAGTGCAGCCTCATCAGCGCCACCTTATCAATGCCCATCAGTGCTGCCTCATTGGTGCCCATCAGTGCCTATCAGTGCTGCCTCATCAGTGCCGCCTATCAGTGTAGCATCATCAGTGCACATCAGTGAAGAAAAATTACTTATGGCAAAATATTATAACAAAATAAGAAAAACATTTTTTTTTTTTTTTTTTAAAAAGACTGTCTGTCTTTTTTCATGTTTAGCAAAAAATAAAACCCCCAGTGGTGTTTAAATACCACCAAAAAAAGATCTATTTGTGTAAAAAAAATTACAAAAATATCATATGAGTACAGTGTTGCAGGACCGTGCAATTGTCATTCAAAGTGTGACAGCGCTAAAAGCTGAAAATTGGCCTGGGCAGGAAGGGTGTGAAAGTGCCCATTAGAAAGTGGTTAAAGGGTAATTTCACCTTTGGAGACATGTAACATGTTCTAACTTCCCACTGCATCATCTCCCCTATCCACTGGATCTAGTGACAGCAAGAGGAGAATCATTGTGAAAATAAATAGTGGAAATAATTGGATATGAGGGAATGTTAGTCTATGATGCTGGGGGCTATTATTGCTGCTACTGACACCAATGATGTGGGTTGTTATTGTGTAAACTGCCACTGATGTCATGCTGGGGGTTATTATTGCTGCTACTGATATGAATGCTTTTGGTTGTTATTCTGTAAATTGGCACTGATGTTTTTGGTTATTATTATGGAAATTGCCATTTAGGATGGGGGTTATTATTTCCTAAACTAGCACTGATGCTGGGTGGATATAATTGCTGAAACTGGTACTAATGTGGTGGGTTATTATTGTGTAGACTGGCACTGATGCTGACGGTCCATAATTAATTATAGGTGATATGTCAAAAAATGTGTTTATGGCAACCATATGAATTGTGCAGTGCTTATACAAAGGGTAAAAAAAGTATTTTTCAGTAACAACCCATGTATCCATAAATACAAAGAAACCAAAACAAATCGGTTCAGAAATGAAGTTCTGTGTAATAAAATGGAAGGACACGGGGAAAAAGTATTGAAGCCGCTAACTGAAATGTATTTAATACTTGGTACAAAATCCTTTGTTGGTAATGAAAGCTTCAAGACGCCGGCTCCTGTATGGAGAAACGAGTCGCATGTGTTGCTCAGATCTTCAAATCTTGTCTTCAAACCTTGAAGGTTCTGTGGGCCTCTTTTATGAACTCTGATCTTTAGTTCTTTCCATATATTTTCTATTGGATTCAAGTCAGGTGATTGGCTGGGCCATTCTAACAGCTTTATTTTCTTTCTTTGAAACCAATTGAGAGTTTCCTTGGCTTTGTATTTGGGATCATTGTCTTGCTGAAATGTCCTCCCTCATTTCATCTTCATCATCCTGGTAGATGGCAGCAGATTTTTATCAAGAATGTCTTGGTACATTTTTCCATTCATCCTTCCTTCAATGATATGAAGTTTGCCAGTACCGAATGCTGAAAAAAGCCCCGCCCACACCATGATGTTCCCACCTCCAAACCTCACTGTTGGTATGGGGGTGTTTTTAGGGTGAAGCGACCCCCAAACATGGTGTGTAATATGGCATCCAAAGAGTTCCATTTTGGTCTCCTCTGACCAGACTATATTCCCCCAGTATTTCACAGGCTTGTCTAAATGTTGTGGAGCAAATGTTAACCGAGCTTCAACATGTTTTTTCTTCAGCAATGGAGTGTGCATACAGGCCATGGTGAGGAGTGCATTACTTATTGTTTTCTTTGAAACAATTGTACCTGCCAATTTCAGGTACAATTTTTCATCTTCATTTTATTTATTTCCATAAAAAGGCCCACTGAAATCCTCAGCCCCAGGCCCATGATGCTCTTAATCTGGCCCTGAGCACCGTGTGTGTGTGTGTGTGTGTGTGTGTGTTTTCCTGCTACTAGGCAGGGCCTTTTGTTTTAAAAAAATAAATTTTATACTGGCTAACTTTAGCTTACTATATTACTCAGTAGACTAAAATTACATGGTTTAATTTTTATTTTGAATAACAAACTTTTTTTTCATGTTGAGGGTTAAAAGGAATGGTTTCATAATCAATAGACACAACTGTTCTGAATTCAATGCTACTCAGTACCTGACTTTTGTAATATTGATTCAAGGGAAAGCTTTTTCAAATGTGCCATTTACAGCACTAATCCAGTAAAAATAGGTAGAACAAATAGTTCTTCTCTGTTTATACAGTAAATGGCAAAATACAAGCTAATTCTGTTTTCTTTCCAGTTCTACACAATCACATTTCATTTGGGGGAGGTAGAGTTGCCAAAGCCTTGACAGATAGAATAGCATGGAGCCCCACCGTGAAAGATATGTAGGCATTTCTACAGCTTCATATAGTACAGTTGATGTCATGGGTATGGGGTGCATTGCCTTTTTTTTCTTTTATTGTACATGACGAGCTAAAATATATACTAGCTCAGCAATAAGGTGTTCTTCTTTACTACAATGTAAATAAAAGAGCAGTGAAGTGGAACACATCCCATGCAAAACAATTGACCATAAATATGCTAAAAGTACATGCTTTGAAATTTCTTTTTAAAGCAAATTAATAGAAATCTAATATTTGCCTTAGGTGAATTGGCAGCTTGTAAAGATGTTCAAATATAGCCTCCCCACTTCCAGCAGAATACATTTTGACCTAAATTTTGTAATTTTATTTCCTTCCTTTTTTTTTTTTTTGTTTCTCTCCGATACGTCTATATAAACGTGATCCTCCGCAGCTCGGCCACCCTGTAGCAGTAAATCTGCTATGGGGAGGTCGGCAAGTGGTTAAATACCACCAAAAGGGCTCTATTTGTGTGGGGAGGAAAAAAATGATATCATCTTGTGGGTACAGTGTTGCACGATCGCACAATTGTCATTCAAAGTGTGACAGCGCTGAAAGCTGAAAATTGGCCTGGGCGGGAAGGGGGTAAAAGTTCCCAGTATTGAAGTGGTTAAAGACCATCATGCTGGGTATCTTGCATTGTGACACTAGCCTGCATGCTTGGAGTTTTGGTATATTTAGGTGTCATTTATGTTGATACAGCTTAATAAGCTGTATCAAAAAGGAAGACATCCAGCAGTATTAAAGGGGCAGTCAACCCAAAAATTATAATATAGGGCAGTGGTCTCCAGACTGTGGCCTGGGGGCCAGATACAGCCCTTTGCTTGCTTTTATCTGGCCCTTGGGGTATTATAACCCCGCTGTCTGGTCCCCTAAAGTTTGAAGGACAGTAAACTGGCCCTTTGTTTAGAAAGTTTGGAGACCCCTGATATAGGGGAAACTTGGTGTGTGATGGCTTATACTAGTGGTGCACCAAAATAAATTTTGGATCAGAAAGTCAGGATGCACTTGGCTGAAAATCAAAACCAAAATGGACAGTTTTTTTTTTTTTTTGTTTTTTTTTATTAAAAAATTTAAATGTAATCAATGTGGCTGGCGTATTTGCCATTGAGGTTAATGGGACGCGATTATGCATTGAGGTCAATTGGACACAGCATTCCATTATGGACACTTTTTTTTTTTTTTTTTTCCCACTAACCCTATATTCGCCCGATGAGTTTAAGCAGCCGATAGATCGGTGCATCCCTAGCTTATACAGTATATTTTCCAACAATGAGACCTCCATGTCATAATTCCCGATTCTGTTCCTGCCCTGAGTTTTGGCCAGAACTTTGACCAATTTAACATGGTTTCCTATGGAACATGTTCTGTAGTGCAAATCTGCAAAAAGCACAAAAAATGCATAGGTGTGAATCCAGCCTTACAATGAGTATAGAACAGAATCGCCCCTTTTAAAATCAAATTTTTTGCTTTGTAGCCTGAAATGAAGACACATTTGTTTCAATTTGGTTGTATTTACTCAGTGCAACTTTTACCATCCAAGTGTAAGCTATAACACCAACATGTCAGGAAAAAAAAATCAAAAACCAACACTGAGTTGGGAAAAGGATCACCCCCTCCTAAAAATGACTTGTAAACTCAATAAAGTGTAGCTAATCACCTTCTCAATGGCACACAAAGCCATTTGACTTTCAAATGTGATCAGCTGTGTTCATTTTGATTAGCTCTGCATGAAAAGAGCTTTCCTGGAGCTTTTCAGTCTCTGGTAGCACAACTGATGCAAACAATCAACTATGGGTGGCAAGACACTGTCAAAAGATCTCTGGGATAAAGTTGTGGACAGGCAGAGATAAAGTCAGGAGATGGATACAGAAAAAATTGTCAAAGACTTTATCAGTGCCTAGAAGCACAGTGAAGTCTATTAAGTAGAAGGTATTTGGTACAACACAGACCCTCCGTGGATCAGGACATCGCTCCAAATTGCATGAAAGAACCAGGAGAAAACTGGTCAGAGGCCTACAGCAACTCTGAAGCAGTTGCTGGAATGTATGACAGGGTGGTCATTGTGTGCATGTGACTACAATATCACAAATTCTCCACAAATATGGCTTGTATAGGAGTGTTGCAAGAAAAAAGCCATCACTCAAAGGTCACAACTCAGCTTTGCTAAAATGCACCTTAAAGGATCTGAGGCCACATGGAAAAAAGTGTTCTAGTCAGACGAGACTAAAATGGAAATATTTGGCCTCAACACCAAATGACATCTGGCGGAAATCCAATACACATCATTTCTACAGTAAAGCATGGAGGTGGTAATATCCTGTTTATGGGGGTGTTTCCTGCAGCAGGGACTGGAGCACTTGTTAGGGTAGAAGGAAAAATGGATTGCGCAAAATACCATCAAATTCTTTAATATATAATTTATTAGAGGGACTATTTTATTAACATGAGGTGGGCTGTCTGTCGTGTACTGAGCAGTGATAATTTATCGCTGCTTAATAAATGGACACCTCAAGCGTTTCAGTGAATTTCTGGTACTGTAATCTCGCCATGTCTCATGAGATTCCAGTATCAGGGAGCGTTCTCCACTGTTTTGAAGGGTTTTGTAGATCGCTTCACTTCATAAAAGGAGAAACAGGCACCCAGAGGAGAGAGATCTCCATCAAATTTAACTGAACTTGAACAGTTCTGCAAAGAGTGTGCAAATATTGCAAAGTGTAGATGTGCAAAGTTAGTAGAGACATATCTCAACAGACTAAAGGCTGTAATTCAAGCAAAAGGTGGTTCAACAAAATACTGACACAAGGGGGTGATCCTTTTTCCCAAAAGGGGTTGATTTTTCCACTGTCCAGCATGTACCAAAACCTGAAATATTCATTTTGAGAAGACCCTTTACTTACCAGTGATAAGATATTAGGAACAAATCATTTTATTCCACAATTGACCACAATTCTGGTTATTTTCCCCTCTCTAATGGTGATCATTATTACATTTTACAATCACTCATGTACTATAACATTTGTGGTTTTTATACTAATTTTGATAATGCGGGGTGGATATAAAAGCTTTGCTGGCCAGAACTACTCCAATTCCAACTGTTGGTGTAGATTTATAAAGCTTCTGTATTTCATTATTTTTAATAAATCTGCTGATCAATGTGTGTTCTGAACATTAACACCAGCAATGCTTATAGCTGACCCTTTCATCTCTAGATGCTTTGCTCTTTACCCATCTAGTAAACATCACACTGTGGGAGTGTCGGCCTTGCCAAATTATAGATGGTCTTTTGTTTCATTTAACAATAATCTTGTTTCTGTTATAGAGCCAGTGGGATGAAAACCATCACACAAACTTGCTGGTTGCGTATTATATTTCAACAGTTGATTTGTGCTTTCCTCCCGGTTTCACAGGCATTTACTAAAGAAACTATAGATGATATGATAGATATATTTTTGCTACTGGCCGTGCTGAGGAATGCTTCATTTTTTCTATTTCAGCCTGTTGTTGGAATGCAGCAGTCCGTATTAGACTGTCTCTCTATTGCCTATTCTGTAGGAGAGGAGCCATTGTATACCTTGTGTATGCAGTAAGTATATTTATGTACATAGCATGCTTCACTGCTCTTTACATGTATTGAATACTGTTTGTGCCTCTGCTTGCAGATTGCAGTTTTTTGTGCTATAATAATTGCACTTGGAAATTGTTGGAAAAAACAGGGAGTGGGACAGTTTAAAGTGGTGGTTAAGCCACCTTTGCATCTTCATACCATCCCCTCTGTGTTCTAATCCTGTGTGCCTCTGTGTGAGTGATTTATAAAAAATGCCTGCTTTACCTCATTTCACAGCTCTTCTCAGGGATCACATGATCGTCTGGCTTTCTTTTCTCCCGGTCTGATGGATGCAGCGGGCAGAGCCGAGATTCCCACTGACGTCACTTGGGGCAGGAGAGGGGAGAGAGAGGCAGCCGATCGTGCTATCGCTGAGAAGAGCTGTAAATTGAGGCATTGCAGACCCATTTATTTTATTTTATTTATTTATTTTTTTATAAATCGCTCACACAGAGGTACACCGGATTAGAACACAGATGGAATGGTATGAAGATGTGATAGTTATTTGAGTAGCAGGATTTGCGGGGGCAGGCACTGTCATGAGCAGGGGTGGGGGGAGCACAGAGGAGACAGATAACAGGCTGCGGATGATGGAGGCATGTAAACTGACCACAGTGTCAGGGCTAGGCAGCAGTGATAAACCGTGGTCAGTTTACAGGGAGGAGGGTAGAGCCAGGTATTCCAGGTGACCAAATGATACAGCACAAGCACTGTGATGTATAAAATGCTTTAAAGTAACAGGATTTTTATTTTATTTTTTGGGGGAGGGGGGCGGGCTGTTAACAAATGCTTTAAATGTTTAGGACTTATTTGAATATGTCCTCCTAAATATAATGCCTTTTTGTTTTCTTTGTAAGGCCTATTTACACCAGGGTGATGCATTGAATGCATGCCTGTTATTGTGTATTGCAATAAGGCACATTCACTTGAATGGGCTGCCTAACGTGTCGCAATGGACCAAAAATTGCTCTTGCACAAATAGTGCTTCAGTGCAGGTGCATTGGCTTGCCATTCACAATGAATGGCCACAGTGCACCAACACATGTAACCTGCTTTATCACAGAACAGTAATGTAAACAAATCATTTTTATCGAAATGTACTTCTATGCAAAACTTTTCCCTTTCTTTAATACAGTGGGGAAGGTTAGACCAAGTGTTTGTGTGTGTGGTGTTTTTTTTTTTCTTTTTTTTGCTGTGTCCCTGTTTTGTACTGGCTATCCTTCTGGACAATAAATTGTTGGGTTTTAACCCTTCCCCACTTTATCCAAAACTATAAAAAATTTTTTACTGTACTTACACTTTAAGCCACCCATAGGAGTGAGATGATGATAGTTCCCAGATTAAGCTAGGTCAGGTTACTCATTTGTACGTATCCTTCCAGATGCGGTCTTCTGCTGTTAAGAAAAGCACTTGATAAGTTGGTTACCATCACTATTCCCCCTCTAAGCAACACCAGCATTGTCTGGACCACTCTAGCTTCTTTATCAGCTAAATATGATAGAATGGCAAAGCCGCCCTTGTATGTTTTTTTGATTGTATAGTAGTATGTGTTAAGTCAGCCATAGATGGTTCAGCAGGGACCAGCCGAGGTTCAAACCATCTATGGTCAATCTGGGTGTACTGAAGTTGACCAATGGATCGGATATTGGATTTCTTTTTTTTTCGTGGCTATAGCTGCAAGCCGTGATCCTTGTTTCACCGGCAGGGAAGGCTCCCTGCCAGCACAATACAATAGTGCTACTGTTGGGGAATATAGCAATTTTCTTACCTTCCACCCCTGGTGTAAGGCAAGGAGACTGCAAAATCTATGGTCTGCTTTAGTTTTCCTTTTCTGAATGCAGATGGAGTATGCTGATAGTCTGATGCTCTGGTATGTCTTTGGGAAATCTTACCTGCATTTGACCAGGCTAAAACACGTTTAAAATGTACTCATTTGAACGTTTTAATTTTTTTGTCCTTTCTTGCATTAATATCCTTTTTTAGATGGATGGAGAAGTATTTTGTGAAATGCTGGTCTGAAAGAAGTTTTGCCAGTTTGCCAGTAGATCTGCAGAATAGTTGCCTTTCAGCTTTGGTTCAATCGCTTGTAAGTACAAATGAGCTCACTGTAATTCTGTATCACTCTAGTTCTGCAAAGCGTGCATTTGCTTTGTTGCTAGTGGTTAAAAGGTTGTTAAAATTTCAGTATTGTAGCATGTTTCTCTGATTTCACTAAAGCTTTTGGCCACCCCATAAGATGAGGATTTATAACATTAAATTGGACACAGGCAGTCATGCGTGTAAATATTATTGAAGCTTATCAAGATGTATTCTGCTTTTTATATGCCCTGGTGAACCAGTTACATGTGGCTGTTATGTGAAATAGTAAAAACCTCAGGTAATGCCCTATGTTTAAAGTAACTTAAAATTGTGCATGCAAGATTGGTTATCGGAAGCCGTTTCTTCCTCAGCTTGTTTTGATTAACCACATTTTACAATCTGTTTATTTGAACCAAATGTAAAAGGAACTGCTAACTCAGTGATTCAGATTATGTAGGTCAGTGCCTCCAGGATCAAAATTAATTCCCTTTACACCAGTTGTTTAAGCCTAGTGTCAACTGATGACTGACAGGTTTTAAAATGTGCTGTAACAACACTGTCAGCTTGCTTTTATTCTGAATAAATGTGCCAATGGGATATCTCTAGTTACATTTAGTTATTGCACTATAGTATTGAGTTTATTAATTGCACAGTATAAGGTTTGTGTGTACATGAGAAAAAACAAAACAAGTTTTTTGTAAGTTTCTGAATTGCTGAAATAAAATATAAACTATAATCGTCATGTAAATTAGAGTGGGAAAATGGACGCGTTACCATTTTGCATCGAGTTAGATTCTTGCTGCTGTTCTAGAAAAGGTATAACAAATGCAAACATTTGAGCTCTCATGCACAAAAATAGCTTGGCCTGTATGGGTGAAAGCATTTTACTGTGCTTGGGGATGCACAGGTGAGGTATCCAGACCCACTGCCTACAGCCTGTCCAAATCTGACCGGTTGAAATATGCAGTGGCTGGATGTTGTACCAAACGGTACTAACATTTAAGGCTGTATGCATTCAGGGATGTACGCCCTGAATGCATACAGCCCTAAACGCAAGTACTGCTCCCTATAGCATCCAGCTGTCAAGTATTTCAGCTTGTCCTAGATTTTGAGGGGCTGCTGGCTTAAACAGCACATGTGCTTCTTGGTCACCCAGAAACATTGTGATTCGATGCACATGGGCCAGGGCCAAACCGCCCGTGTGCATGTAGCCCGACTGAGCAACATCATTTTGTTTTTACAGTTTTATACATTTGTATTAACTCTGTTTCCTTTTGTCACACAATGTTGACATTTTTGCAGATTTATTAAAAAAGAAAAACTGAAATATCACATGGTCCTAAGTATTCAGACCCTTTGCTGTGACACTCATATTTAACTCAGGTGCTGTCCATTTCTTCTGATCATCCTTGAGATGGTTCTACACCTTCATTTCAGTCCAGCTGTGTTTGATTATACTGATTGGACTTGATTAGGAAAGCCACGCACCTGTCTATATAAGACCTTACAGCTCACAGTGCATGTCAGAGCAAATGAGAATCATGAGGTCAAAGGAACTGCCTGAAGAGCTCAGACAAAATTGTGGCAAGGCACAGATCTGGCCAAGGTTACAAAAAATTTCTGCTACACTTAAGGTTCCTAAGAGCACAGTGGCCTCCATAATCCTTAAATGGAAGACGTTTAGGATGACCAGAACCCTTCCTAGAGCTGGCCGCCCGGCCAAACTGAGCTATCGAGGGAGAAGAGCCTTGGTGAGAGAGGTAAAGAAGAACCCAAAGATCACTGTGGCTGAGCTCCAGAGATGCAGTCGGGAGATGGGAGAAAGTTGTAGAAAGTCAACCATCACTGCGGCCCTCCACCCGTCGGGGCTTTATGGCAGAGTGACCCAACGGAAGCCTCTCCTCAGTGCAAGACACATGAAAGCCCGCATGGAGTTTGCTAAAAAAAAACACCTGAAGGACTCCAAGATGGTGAGAAAGAAGATTCTCTGGTCTGAGACCAAGATTGAACTTTTTGGCCTTAATTCTAAGCGGTATGTGTGGAGAAAACCAGGCACTGCTCATCACCTGTCCAATACAGTCCCAGCAGTGAAGCATGGTGGTGGCAGCATCATGCTGTGGGGGTGTTTTTCAGCTGCAGGGACAGGACAACTGGTTGCAATTGAGGGAAAGATGAATGCGGCTAAGTACAGGGATATCCTGGACAAAAACCTTCTCCAGAGTGCTCAGGACCTCAGACTGGGCCGAACGTTTACCTTCCAACAAGACAATGACCCTAAGCACACAGCTAAAATAACGAAGAAGTGGCTTCACAACAACTCTGTGACTGTTCTTGAATGGCCCAGCCAGAGCCCTGACTTAAACCCAATTGAGCATCTCTGGAGAGACCTAAAAATGGCTGTCCACCAACGTTTACCATCCAACCTGACAGAACTGGAGAGGATCTGTAAGGAGGAATGGCAGAGGATCCCCAAATCCAGGTGTGAAAAACGTATTGCATCTTTCCCAAAAAGACTCATGGCTGTATTAGATCAAAAGGGAGCGTCTACTAAATACTGAGCAAACGGTCTGAATTCTTAGGACCATGTGATATTTCAGTTTTTCTTTTTTAATAAATTTGCAAAAATGTCAACAATTCTGTGTTTTTTTTCTGTCAATATGGGGTGCTGTGTGTACATTTAATGAGGAAAAAAATGAACTTAAATGATTTTAGCAAATGGCTGCAGTATAACAAAGAGTGAAAAATTTAAGGGGGTCTGAATACTTTCCGTCCCCACTGTGTATGTGTGTATATATAGATAGATAGATATAGATTAGGGGGGTTGAAACGAGACCCCAATTAATTGTGCAACTCTACCAGATGAGTAAAGATTTAAAGCATCTTTTCTACTACAACTGTATATCCCCACCCCATTCACAGGTATAATGGGAGGGAGATGGTGGTAAAGTCATCAAAACCTATAACCAATTAAAGGAGTATATACAAAGGTAAAAATAAATTAACATCCCATCTGTGATTTAAGCTGTGGGGTGTTCTGGTTCCCAATTTGAAGATTCACTATTCCTCTCTCTCCAGCAATTTATGATGTAAATCATCTCCTCTAGTACACAGAGTAACGCTTTCAACCCTACAAAAGGAAAAACCAGACATATCACCTGCATGAACATCCTTTAAAATGGTTGGAGACACTCAAAATTTGTTTTTACATTCACATTTAGGGAATTGCAGAAATGTTCTCCTGTGTAAACTTTGAGGTGTTGGATGTTGCATCCTATGTACTGGATGGAACACGTCACGCTGAATTAAATAAACCATATTTCTTGTATTACAAGCCTTTTTTATGTGTTTTTTTTATATTTATGAAAAATAAATTGGGAGGAGTTGTATCAATTTTTCAAATGGTTTCCTTCTATTCAAAAAGGCATGTGGTGTTTTGATAATTTACCACTCAAAAGCCCTTGGAATTTTTTAGTTTGTGTTGACATGCAGATGTCTTCTGTTTTTTTGATAGCTTGCTATGCTTTACTGCATTTTTAGTACAAACCATACCCTGATTGATTGAGTGTCGTGTTTTATAAGCATGTTTTAGTTTGTATATCTGTTTGCATGTTGCATACACAATATTTGGGTATATGCGTAAAAAAACCCTTGTTTGAACAAGCCATACTTCAATACCTGAGCCTGTTCATCTGGGAGAGATTTGCCTGCTTCCATATTTAGCAGTGACTTCCTAAGTGAATTAACCTGAACTTGCTTAATTATTTGATGTCACGGAAGTCAATTACATTAATTAAATAATTTAGCCCAATTTTTATTCAGGAAAATCTGAAAAAAATCTAAAAGCCTGGTTATGATCCGATACAACCGTTATTGTATCCTCTATAAACTCAATAAATGACACATGAGTTTGGTGTCTTCTCGCATATCTGTCGCCAGTCAGCAAAGGTTTTCTAGAATGGAAGAAAAGGGAGCAGCCTGTTTTAGAATGGCATCTTCAGCTATATACAAGAAAAGGAGAGGCCTGTTCTAGATTGGCATCTTGAGCTATATATCTGAAAGGGAGCAGCATATTCAAGGATGGGATGTTTAGCTATATACAGGAAAGGGAGTAGTGTGTTCCAGAATAGAATATGTAGCTATATACAGGAATGGGAGCATTATTTATGTACACTATAGGGAGCAGGGTGTTCTAGAATGTGATCTTTAGCTGTATACAGGAAAAAGAGCATCCTGTTCTAGAATGGGTTATTTAGCTGTACACAAAGGGAGCAGCATGCTCTAGAAGGGGCGCTTTATATACAGGAAAGGGAACATGTTCTGCAATAGGATCTTTAGCCATATATTGGAAAGCAAGTAGTATGTACTAGCATATGATCTGTAACTATATTACAAGAAAGAAAGGAGCAGCAAGTTCATGGGATCTTTAGCTATTTACAGATAAGGGAGCAGCCTGGCAGGCTCCTGAAACTGTACAGGAAAGGCTAAAGTTATCACTTTCATATTTCAATTTGTTAGAAACTACATGACCTGGTTCTGCCTATATTATACAGTATTCGTATCAATTGTGGATGAACGCATAGAGTGATCTTGCATAGTTACTTGCATGTGGGATGTCTGTAAGAGGCTGGTTATATTTAAATATCAAGTATAGCCAGTTCCGAAAGAATAGAACATCTATAACAAAAAGAAGCCCTGGGCCCATTCACATTTGCAGATTTTAGGTATGTAGCGGGTGCTGGGAGTTCTAAACAGTTCTACGGTCACACACTGTCCCAAATGCAAATACAAAAATGTCCATACAGCTCGCTTCAGCCATAGGCAATCCTTTAGTAAATCTACTTATGTGGCAAAGTCAGGGGGAGAACATACTCCTGTGTAGGGAGTTGTAAAACGTAGTAGTCCCATTCCATGCTCTGTAACAAGGCTTCTCCATAGGTGAACTTTTAGTAACCTAATAAGATGAATAACTCACTAAAATCTATAAGGAGGTGCCAGCAAGATTATGTCACCATCTATATACAACATAAAAGATGATCGTGCTTCTTTTTCCCCAAGTACACATACGCAAATAATGCTCTGCTCATCCAGAGGCAGTAAAGTAAAGCTACCTATTTTGCACAGTCACTGAGAGGACATACTCCAGTGTAGTCGTTTTGTACAACATACCAGTCCCGTTCTATGCACTGTAACAAGTCCTCTCTACCGTGTATAAACTGTCGACCCATAGCACTCTTTCACTTCATGCCTCACTCTGCGTCCCGCTTCCTGCTACTGTACTGGGGAAACGCTCAAGTTTCTCACTTGATCAGTCTGCAGTGTATCTGCCACCAGTCATGGGTTGCACACCACTTCTCATTCTGCCCTCGCTGTGGGGATCTTGCCACTCCTTCAAAGACAGAAATAATTGCCTCTCCTTGTGTAATATAATTATTATTTAAAAGAGCGGTATGGCAAATGCTTTTTTGGCCATGCTTCTCACGTGAGTCACAGGAGTACATTTGCTTTTGCTCTCTTACAACAGGATGCCTGCTAACAGCTAGTGTCAGAGCCACTCCAGGCTCTGGAAGGATCCCGACTATATTGTTGGGATCCATCCAGCTGCCTGATTGACAGCTGGCTCTTGCTCTCAGAGCGTGGCTGAGAGCTGAAGCCAGCTGTGCCCTACCCTTGTTTTGCATGGCACTCCAGTGAGTGCTGGAGGAGCAGTGCAGAGATCAGTGGCCAACAGTCACTGCTCTCTGCCACAAGCGGACCAAGAACTGAGGGATCATTGGTCATGTGATTGCTTAGCACTTGGTCTCCAAAGAGGATTTTGAACAGCTGCAGCATCACATGGATACTGCAGTATAGAGGTGAGTATGAAGGTTTGTTTTTGTTCAGATCCCCAAACTTTTTTTTTTTTTTCTTTTTAAAAATGGCTTTATTAAAATTTCAAATTATACTCGAACATAAACACATTAAGCACATTGAAAGGAATAAAAACAGAATATAGGAGTTCTTTTGAATATAATTTTTGGTCTGGAGGAATATTTTTCCTTATCTTTTGGACCAACTCCCCTTTTACTCTCCAACAGAGAGGTTTCTTTTAAATGCTTTTGCTATAAGTTCTGGATTGTATTTCTTGTTGAGACATTTTTGTTTTAAGCCTGCAAAAAAAGCCTTGTTAAAAGGGCTTCCTTCTTGGTACACTTCTGCCTATATCTTACATAGGTTGAAAAAGACACCAGTTCAACCAATAGAAGGGAAAAAAATATACAATCCTATACCCACAGTTGATCCAGAGGAAGGCAAAAAAAAAACAACAAAGCATGATCCAATTCGCTCCAGCTGGGGAAAAAAATCCTCCCTGATCCCCCAAGGGGCAATCGGATGTTCCCTGGATCAATTTTACCTATAAATATTAGTATCCAGTTATATTGTTTATCTAGGAAAGAATCCAGGCCTTTCTTAAAACCATCTACCAGGCCATAACCATCTCTTAAGGCAGTCTATTCCACATTTTCACAGCTCTGTGAAGAAGCCTTTCCGTATTTGGAGATTAAAGTGGAATTCCACCCTCAGACTTAAATTCTCACCCTGCAATCATTAACCGCTTCAGCCCTGGAAGATTTTACCCCCTTCCTGATCAGAGCACTTTTTGCGTTTTTTCACTGCGTCGCTTTAACTAACAATTGTGCGGTTTTGTGACGTTGCACCCAAACAAAATTGATGTCCTTTTTTTTTCCCCACAAATAGAGCTTTCTTTTGGTGGTATTTGATCGATTTTTTTTAAATTTTTTTTTTTTTTATTTTAAATTTTTTTAATTTTTTGCGCTATAAATAAAAGAGCAACAATTTTGAAAAAAAATGCAATATTTTTTCCTTTTTTTGCTATAATGAATATCCCCCAAAATATATATAAAAAAAACATTTTTTTTCCTCAGTTTAGGCTATGTATTCTTCTACATATTTTTGGTTAAAAAAAATCGCAATAATCGCGTATATTGATTGGAAGCAGCTCACCAATGCTCCCAAGGATATCTCGAGTGAGAGAGACCACTCAGGGATAAAAGATTCCAACTTAATCACCGGAGTCTCTGGCATTTCCTGGCTGTGCAGCAATTGGGCTGCTTTGGTATATACAACACACCTGCCATCCTTTTCTTGGAGCATAGATACAGCCTTTTTATACCTGCTTTCCACAACATGGGATTTATCCCTTAATTTATACTCTATGAATGTTGTTATCCAGGCACGGCTGAGCAAAATATCCCTGGCCTGACGTTCTCACCTACTGGTGTGCATGGTTATCAAATTTTAGCATATTCTTAATACGGAAAGGTGTGCTATTCTATTACCTTGAAGAAGGAGATATAAATGTCAAAAGCATTTCTTTTTGGCTTCCGAAACATGTCGGTGATATATATGTAGCAACTTTTCCTATTAAGATGCACTATTGCTTTTACTTTTTGTACATTTTTCATCGTTATATTTATTATTTTGTATCAATAAAGTAAATCTTTTTACATAATATAGATGTACCCCATTTCTACATTCCTCTATGTCCGCACTGTCCCTGGGGCTTATTTCTTTTTTCATATGCAATTTTGGGATGTCACATAGAGTGAAGGGTTCCCCCAGTCCTGGTTGGTTCTCATCTGGTTTCTTCTTACATTTTTCTATACAGGATGGGAGGAGCTGATCATAGGTTCCCGCCCAGTGTTCTCTCATCAGTAAGGATGCAGTGTACATCCTAATGCATGAGAAAATTCACAAATAAAAAGACCCATCCACACAGGACCGGGGGGGGGGGGGGGTAGAGAAACTGTCAGTGTAGCTGGTACTGCTCTGGGGTCTCAGCTCAGTCTACAATGATCATAGTACAGGCAACTTCATTAAGGCTCTGTTCCCACTAGTGCAACTTGTCAACACTGAAGAAATGGCTGCACTCCAAGGTCCATCAAAATTCTTATTTAATAAACGAACATCCCAAGTGTTACAAACAGTTCAAATGGTAGATGCTATTCACACACTAACAGGTGTGCTTATTCATTTCTTCAGTGTTGATCGTATGCGGAGGCGAGCCGAGGTGGGCACCCGTGATATCATTAGGCTTCCTGTCTCACCTGGAGCAGTGAGTTATTTTGTTTGGAGTGTAACTTGTCATGCGACTTTGGACACAGTCGCATGACAAGTCACAGCCCATTGATTTAAATGGCACCCGTTCCCATTTATGTGACTTTGAAAATCGGCGACTTTGAAAAGGTACCTGCAATGCTTTGATGCGACTGATCCAGAGAGTGTAAAGTTGCATCAAAGTCACACTCCAAAGTCTCAGGCTACATTTCCACTAGTGTGACTCCAAAGCTGTGCGATTTAGAGTGTGACTTTGAGTGCAGCTTTGATCCAACTTTACACTCTGGATTATAGTCGCATCAAAAGTTGCAACATAGTAGTGCAGGCACCTTTTCAAAGTCGCTGATTTTCAAAGACGCATAGATGGGAACGTTTGCCTTTGACATCAATGGGCTGTGACTTGTCATGCGACTTTGTGTCCAAAGTCGCGTGAGAAGTCACTTAGTGGAAACAGAGCCTTAAGCTCATTACTCACATGTAGCTCCCTCAGCTGGGCGTGTGCCACATCATGCACACAGTGCCATGCAGAAAGAACCACATAGTTGTACACTGTAGAAAATCTGCAGCATGTTGCATTGTAATCTATATTACAGTTTCTAACAAACCTAACGTACTTCCAAAGCCTGCCCTCCCTCAGGAGAAGAAGCTGCTATCCAAAAACAAGGCTATGAAGACAGAGGAGATCTGAGAAGGAGGGATGGGGGTGGGGCTGGGCAAGACAGGGGCGGTTAGAATGAACAGTAGGCATGTCTGTGTAGAAGAGAAGGACAACGTTTTCAGGAAGTGAGAGGCCCCCATGCAGAATTTAGAAATAAGGAAGTAAGGTTGTCCCTGAAGAACAGGAAGAAGCTAATTGTCTGTCTGTCTGTCTGTCTGTCTGTCTGTCTGTCTGTCTGTCTAGCTTTGATTAGACTTTCTAAGCTTGGCAATCGGCTATACAGAAAATGAATAATGTTAAAGATATTTTACATATACAGTGGGGCAAAAAAGTATTTAGTCAGCCACCAATTGTGCAAGTTCTCCCACTTAAAAAGATGAGAGAGGCCTGTAATTGTCATCATAGGTATACCTCAACTATGAGAGACAAAATGTGGAAACAAATCCAGACAATCACATTGTCTGATTTTTTTTTTTTTAAAGAATTTATTTGCAAGTTATGGTGGAAAATAAGTAGTTTGTCAATATCAAAAGTTAATCTCAATACTTTGTTATATATCCTTTGTTTAGCAATGACAGATGTCAAACGTTTTCTGTAAGTCTTCACAAGGTTGTCACACTGTTGCTGGTATGTTGGCCCATTCCTCCATACAGATCTCCTCTAGAGCAGTCATGTTTTGGGGCTGTCGCTGGGCAACACGGACTTTCAACTCCCTCCAAAGGTTTTCTATGGGGTTGAGATCTGGAGACTGGCTAGGCCACTCCAGGACCTTGAAATGTTTCTTTCGAAGCCACTCCTTCGTTGTCCGGAAGGTGTGTTTGGGATCATTGTCATGCTGAAAGACCCAGCCACATTTCATCTTCAATGCCCTTGCTGATGGGAGGAGGTTTGCACTCAAAATTTCACGATACATGGCCCCATTCATTCTTTCATGTACATGGATCAGTCGTCCTGTTCCCTTTGCAGAGAAACAGCTCCAAAGTATGATGTTGCCACCCCCATGCTTCACAGTAGGTATGGTGTTCTTTGGTTGCAACTCAGCATTCTCTCTCCTCCAAACATGACGAGTTGTGTTTCAACTAAACAGTTCTACTTTGGTTTCATCTGACCATATGACATTCTCCCAATCCTCTTCTGGATCATCCAAATGCTCTCTAGCAAAGCTAAGACGGGCCCGGACATGTACTGGCTTAAGCAGGGGGACACGTCTGGCACTGCAGGATCTGAGTCCCTGGCGGCGTAGTGTGTTACTGATGGTAGCCTTTGTTACGTTGGTCCCAGCTCTCTGCAGGTCATTCACTAGGTCCCCCTGTGTGGTTCTGGGATTTTTGCTCACTGTTCTTGTGATCATTTTGAACCCACGGGGTGAGATCTTGCGTGGAGCCCCAGATAGAGGGAGATTATCAGTGGTCTTGTATGTCTTCCATTTTCTAATTATTGCTCCCACAGTTGATTTCTTCACACCAAGCTGCTTGCCTATTGCACATTCAGTCTACAACTCTTTAGCCTGGTGCAGGTCTACAATTTTGTTTCTGGTGTCCTTCGATAGCTCTTTGGTCTTCACCATAGTGGAGTTTGCAGTGTGACTGTTTGAGGTTGTGGACAGGTGTCTTTTAGGCCGGGTTCACACTAGTGCAACAAACACTCCGACATTGGGAGTTCATGTCGCATGACGTGAGAAAATCAATGTTTCCCTATGGGAGCCGTCCTGACTGGTCCGACACAAGTCGGTCTGACTTTGAAAATGCTCCCTGTACTACTTTGGTCCGACTTTGATCCTACTTCAGCCCATTGACTATCATTGAAGTCAGATCGCCATCTCGCGTGATCCGACTTTGGCATGCGACTTGTGCTCAGATGATCTTGAGGGGGAACTCCGCAAAAAATTTTAAATAAAAAACCGTCATGGGTTCCCCCTCCAGGAGCTGTTTAAGCGGCACTTTTGCGGCGCGCTTTAAACTCCAAAAAAGGGGTTAAAAACTCCCATGTTGCGGTGCTTCATTACAATGGGCAGGGGTGTTTTGGGAGTGCTGTATGCAGCGCTCTCAACCTACCCCAAAGATGCTGCTTGCAGGACTTTTCCGAACGTCCCGCAAGCGCACCACCCAGGTGTTTAAGCACACATTGCAGAGAATGGGAGGCTGTTTACAGGCACTATTTCTGGAGCTAAAACACCTGAAAACTGCCTCAGTGTGAAAGGGGTCTTAGGTGTGCTGTGTGTCAGGTGGATGATTGTGTGCTGCTTGGCAAGCTTCCTTTTCAGTCTATCCAGTGACCGACATCCTGCAATTATCTGTGCTGAAATGTTCCCCTGTCAGTTTGTGTGCAGAGTCGGGCTGATATAGCTGTCTGTGGATATATCAGGAGGTTTTCTCAGAGTTTGGGCATGCCTTTTGTTAAAATGTAGATGGGTGGTTTCTTTTATAAAGCATACTGAATTCCTGCCCTTTCTCTGTCATAATGAGCTTTGTTTTCCAGTCCTGCAGGAATGCCGCATTTCTGTTGATGGAAAGTGACAGGCTGCTCAGCAGTCTTCCTGAGGTGAAGTGGGCAGAAAGAGTGAGGAGTTTAGCTTCTGATCTCCAGGATGAATGTGTGAGATTTATGGTGACAAACTTCTCCCAAACCATAAGAAGTGAAAGCTTTACACATTTGTTACAGGTATTTGCCGTTTTTTTTTCTGGCCTTAGCCCTGGTCATTGTAAAATGTCTTTGTTTATTAACAGCACCTGGCTCTATTATTTAACCCTTTTGCTGCCATGCCCTGTGCTCCATTTCCTACACTCAGGTGGCCAGACCATTTTTGCAATTTTTCCGTTTGTTTTTTATTTTTCACTTTATAGCTTTCAGAATTTTTGAAAGACTACTTTATTTATTTATTTATTTATTTATTTTTATCAAACCAATATATTTGCAAAAAATACACTAAAACCATTATTAACAGATAAAAACACAGCAAATTTTACAAAATTACTTAAAAATATAAAGGCTTCTGTATTGAGTTAATAAATAACAAATATAACTTTGTAACTTTTAAATTGCGAAATGGTGAAAATTGAACAGACGCAAAAGTGTAATTATCCAAATTTCTGTAACAATCTGAAGGTTTTAATTTTTCCCTTACAGCTTTCAGAATTTATGAAAGACCCCCAAAACCATATATTTTCTGAAAACATATGACCTCTAGAATAAAAAGAAGGTGCTACTGATTTTTTTAGACCCTGTGGTATTTGCGCAAATGTTTATCAAACCAATATAGTAGCAGAAAATACACTAAAACCATGATTAGCAGATAAAAACACAGCTAATTTGACTAAATCCCTACTAAATATAAAAGCTTAACCTGTGTTGAGTTAATAAATAACAAATATTTGTAAATTTTAAATTGCGCCTTTTTGCAAAATGGTGAAAATTGAACGTGCCCAAAAATTTCTCAAAAAATCTTGAAGTGTTCAGTTTTCACTTACAGCTTTCAGAATTTGAAAAGACCCCTCAAACTAGACATTTTCTACAAGCACATAACCTGTAGAATAAACAAGTGCTACTGATTTTTTTTTTTTTTCTCGCTAAATTAGTACTAAAGCATCGTTCACATGTGGCATACTAAAGTGTATGCCCATGGGGGCCATGTTTACCCGCACAGGAATGCACAGGTGTTCCATGCATCCCCATACAGGCAGTCCCATTTATGTCCATGTGGGTGTGTGTACATGACCCCGAATGCAGACAGTGTGAGCTCAGGGACATGCATGCGGACCTAAAAGGGTATAAAATTGGGAGCAACGGCTCTGTTGGTGCAGTTGCTACATGCTAAATGACCTCAATGGGACTGCCTGCATAGAGATGCACAAAACACCTGTGCATCCCTGTAAAGCTACGCTGTGTATGCCCTGTGTGAACAAGGCCTTAGGCCCCTTTTACACAAGCACACCGATTGGGTCTGCCTGTTCGTTTTTCAGGTGGGCCCAATCGGACCACCCATTGTTCTCTATGGAGAGACTGATGTAAGTGGACATGTGTCCGTTTACACCCGCCTGGATATGATCCAGTCTGCTAAAAACAGACAGATGGGAATTACATTCCCCATCCATCTAGCAGATTGCATTGGATGGCGTCCGATGGAAATGGACTGTCCCATAGAGAACAGCAGGCTGTGTCCGCTCTGCATCAGCATAGTGGACATGGACCTGTCATCCGCCTGCTCAGCGGGGATCAGCAGACAGATCCCCCACTGAGCAGGTGGATCTGCTTGACAGTCTGCTCAATGTGAAAGGAGTCTTACCAGGAGCAGCCGGTCCGTAAGGGACGCAGGGGCGCCTCCCCCCTGCAGGGCACCGGACTCGTGTCTGTATGAGTTTTTTTTTTTTTTCAAGCCACATGATTAGATCCTGAGGCTCTAATTGGCTTGAAAAAGGTTCTTCTCGGGGCACAGAATTGCACCTTGAACCCACCTACTTGTGACAATAGATAATTAGTATTGACTTTCTTCTGGCTTCTCCTCCTGGCCAAATCAGGATGGATAGCGTTGGCCGGATCGGGGGTGTGGGGGCCGGTATGGGGAGCTATCTAAGTAATGGGGGGGACACATCTGGATCCCCCTGAAGCCGGCGGGAGCAGCAGAGGAGGGATGCTGGCTTATGATGATGGCTGCGGGGGATCAAATTTGGGGGGTGTCGGATGGGGTTGGGGGGGTACTCAGTGTTGGGGGGGGGGGGGTTGAAGAGGAGAGTAGAGTGGGGGAGTAGTTTACGGTGACATTTAGCGGCGGAGGTGGAGAGGCCGAGGACAGAAAAGCGGTGGCATGGGGGGTGGTCACAGGGGTTAATAACTCTGATCACGGGTTGTAATCCGCTGATCAGAGTTAAAGAATTGTTCAGCATAGTCTGCTGAACAATTCTGATATAAGCTTATGGTCATTGAAGTGACCATAAGCTTATAGGAGAGGGAGAAAGGAGGTCCGTACTGACTTGGCCACCTGCAGGCACTTCTGTACATCTGTACGGTGTATGAACCTGGCATTGAAAGTATTAAAATAAAGAGAACCTGTTGGGGCCAGGGGATCAAGCCCCAAATTTCACCTCTTCTTGCACCGCAGACACCATAGCTTTGCCTGGCTAATGAGTCAATGTACATAATATAAATGGTCCACACAGCACATTTTAGAAACCCGGGAGCTTACAAGCAATAATGGCAAACATGAACAGCAGTCATAGAATGCCTCAAGCCGTTTCACAGGCCCATGATTGAGCCGTAAGGGCTTGTTCCCACTTGACTAAATTTACACTTAACAAATGCTCCTATAGCATTTAGTATGGGGTTAGACTCGGGGCTAATGAGCTGTAGCATGGGCATTAGACTGGCGTTTTTACAAGTGGAAATGACGAGTTAAAAATGCTCTCCAAACGCCCTATGGCCAGTTTTGAAACATTTAAGGCACGTTAAAACTGCTCCACAATATTCCATTACAGTTAATAAACTAATCTTAATGCCCCGCAACTGCACCAAAACTGCCTGCCAGAGCGTTTGCAAAGCGTTGCCATAGACTTGAATACGAGGCGTTGAAAGGCTTCAGATGCCTCCTGACTCAACATGAGGCTTCAATTTTCAAGCAATGCTAATGCTATATGTTTCTTATCGTACATCACGGGACACAGAGCCATAGTAGTCACTATGTGGTTTATTGGCCACCTTCAGGTGATGGACACTGGCACGCCCTGGATTAAAAAGTGCACTCCCTATATAACCCCTCCTACTGGTGGGAGTACCCAGCGTCTAAGGCGTTTATCATGAGTAAAGATGTGCTGTGCTGAGCTCTCCTGGAACAATCCTTGCTGGGGCTAGCCATGCAACCAGATCCATTCAAAGTGTCTTTTTGGTCGAATTGAATGGTACACGGGCCTCGTATCCGAAAAAACAAGGTCTTGCCTGTAATGCTTCTCTTTTTAGAGAGCTGGACCCCAGGATCCAGTACTTTTTGGTATTAAGGCCATAAAGTTTTACTGGCGGAGGTGCTATTACAGGTCCAGGATTGTGGGTTTCCTGAAGGTTTAACGGAACCCACCGTGAAGGGTAAAGATTGGGTCTGTTTGTTTACCACAGAATACCCTGCAGCGGGAAAGGTAAGTGGAGTTTTTCTAAGAAATTTTCAAAATTTTCTTATGACTGTCTCCTTTAATTAGTAAATGTTGTCATGCCTATGTGTCACCACTGGGGCTGTATAGAGCACTTACGTCTCATGCTTCTCAGAGAGCCCACGATGTGTCCAGGAAACAGCAGTTTTCTCTTCCTCCAGCCGACAACAGACCTCCGGTAAGTCTGGGGGGGTTTGCCTCCCCATCAGACACCCCCTGTGCTGTTTTTCCTTTAGGGAAAGAGCACTCAAAAAAAAAAAAAAAAAAAAAGCTTGAATGGCACGCCGCTTGGCGGCTTCCAGGCCCCCCTCCGCCATTTCTCTCTGTATGATCCCATAGAATTGGAGCTCTCGCGGGAAAAGCTTTCTTTTGAAAGGAGAGAGGAAGGGCCGTCGTGACGGGGGCGGGGTTTAGCACAGCGTTGTGTGTTTTAAAGGCACCATTTTTGCTGTTTCAAACTGCGGAGGGACACAAGAGCGAAGGTATATGAGGTTTGGTGACACAGGCATTCCTTTGACACATTTACTACTGCATCAGGCTGAGCATTTAATAGCAGCAGAGCTGCTCTATGGCTCAAGCAATGCATGCATTCCTTCTGGTAGTACCTCTGCTTTGTGCATCAGGCTATAGTCAGAAGGGAGGTTAAAATCGCCTCAAAAAGGGGCTCTAGAAAGACTATAGTCACTAGGGAGCTTAGACCCTTCTCAAAAAAGAGGGCATCCTCCCCTGAGAGTAATATGGCTGGTCAGAATGAGCCATCAGACGGGCCAAGGGTTGCAGCTGCCTTTAGCATTACAGCCCCTGTATATATGACTAAGGAGGTTTTTTCTCCAACCTCTAACTTTGGAGCAAAAAAATTGATGCTTTAATCACATCCCAGAGTGGGACTAAGCATAACAGGTCTCCGTCCATTGCTCAGGACCCTCATGATGAGGAACAAGGGGCGAGAGATGACGAATTTCTCTTAAGGGACCAGGAAGAGGCTGATGTCCGAAGAACCTAATACGAAAGGATCAGGTTTGCAGGAAAGGTGGTTGGTACAGTCTCTCACTGAATTGATCCACTCCACATTTTTACTGCCAATAAGCACAGTCAATCGATGAGCCCACTTCTGGTTTGGGTTCATTAAAGCCTCCTCAATCTGTTCATGCTTTTCCTATCCATTCATGGCTAAAAAAGCTTATGTATTCTGAGTGGGAGCACCCATATAAAGTTTTTTTTTCCTCCAAAAGAGTTTTCAATACTTTATCCTATAGAGGAAAAGTTCTATAAGAAATGGGGATTTCCAGCAGTTGACGCTGCTATATCCCCTGTACCTGACTTGTCCAGTAGACAATGCTCATAGGCTAAAGGATCCAACAGATAAGAAGTTAGAATTCCTTTTAAAAGCTATGTTTCGCTTGCAGGTTCAGCCTGTGCTGGCAGCGATCAGAGTTTCTCAGTCCTTAAAGGACCAGTTTATGGAGATACTCAAGATTATAACTGATCAGCAGGCCCAAGATTTGGCCGGGATATCAGAAGCGTTGTGTTTTACAGTAGACTCTAAGAAAGATTCTATTCTCCAGGCCTCACGGCTCATGCTAGGGCTGGTAAATGTGCATAGAATCCCATGGTTGAAAAATTGGTCAGCCAAAGCGACATGCAAAAGCTCTTGGCCAGTTTCACATTTCATGGTGAACGGTTATTTGGAGACAATCTGGATAGGTATATCCAAAGAATTTCTAATGGGAAAAGTTCCCTTTTACCTGTTAAAAAGGAAGTTTAAGCATTTTTTTCCTTTTTAAAACCTGCTTCTTCTCCGGTGCCTGGGGTGATAAACCTCCAGGCAGTCATGACGTCCTCCACCGTCGGGTTCAAGAGGTAAACCTCAGGGTTAGTCCCAGGGCCAAAAGAGGATCTGGGGGAAGAAACCCACAAAACAAAAAACTAAAGCCTCTTTATGAAGGGGCACCCCCGCTCGCTCGAGTGGGGGGAGGGCTTCTACAGTTTTCAAGGGTCTGGCAGTAACAATGTCAAGACAGATGGGTGGCTTCCTCAATTTCTCTAGGTTACAAACTAGAGTTTCGAGGGTTGTTGTCTCCTCGTTTTCTCAGATCAAACGTTCCCAGAGATCCAGTGAAAAAGAAGTCTCTCTTTCTAGCTTTGGATCATCCCTTGTCTCAAAGAGTGATATCGGTGGTCAAGGATAAGGGTTTTTATTCAAACCTTTTCACGGTTCCAAAACCTAACGGGGATGTCAGACCCATTTTAGATCTCAAAGATCTAAACCAGTTTTGAATACCGTTCTTTTCGCATGGAGTCCATCCCGATCAGTAGTCTCCATCCTAGAAGGAGGAGAACTTCTGGCGTCTATCGACATCAAGGATGCTTTCTCCATGTGCCGATTTTCCCCGCTCACCAGAAATTTCTACGCTTCAAGGTAGAAAATCTTAATTTCCAGTTTGTAGCTCTGCCTTCGGTCTAGCTATTGCACCTCGAGTGTTTACAAAGGTCCTGGCTCCTCCTTTAACCAGGTTAGGGGCTCAAGGTATAACGAGACTGGCCTACTTAGATGATCTTCTCTTGATAGATCAATCGGTAGCCCGCTTAAAACCAAAGTTTGGTCACCACAGTCAGCTACCTGGAATACCTAGGTTGGATTCTCAACCTAGAAAAATCCTCCTTAAAACAATCAAGGAGATTGCAATACTTGGGGCTGATCATAGCTACAGCTCAGAAGAGGGTGTTTTTGCCCCAGGAAAGGAATAGTTCCATAAGGGAACTGATTCGGTTGATCAAAACAAAGAAGAATCCTTCTATTCGACTTTGCATGAAATTGTTGGGAAAGATGGTGGCTTCTTTCGAAGCCGTTTCTTATGCGCAGTTTCATTCAAGACTGCTGCAAAACAGTATCCTATCAACAAGAAGGTCCAAGCTCTGGACTTCCCAATGCGTTTATTCCTCAAAGTGCATCAGAGCCTCAATTGGTGGTTGATATCCAACAATCTTCAAAAAGGAAAATCCTTTCTACTAGATACCTGGAAGGTAACAACAGATGTCAGCCTTCTGGGTTGAGGAGCAGTCCTGGAAGAAGCATCTGTCCAAGGGAAATGGTCCAAATCAGAGATGACCTTGCCCATCAATATTCTAGATATTCGGGCAGTACGCCTGGCCCTGGAGGCCTGACCGCTCAGACTACAGAATTGTCCTGTCAAGGTCCAATCTGACAATGCCACAGCTGTGGCCTATATCAATCACCAAGGGGGCACGAGAAGTCGTGCAGCCCAGAGTGAGGTGAATCATATTCTGTCTTGGCAAAACAACATTCCTTGCCTATCAGCAATTTTCATTCCAGGGATAGGGAATTGGCAGGTGAACTAGGAGTCGCCAACAATTGTTCCCGGGAGAATGGTCCCTTCTCCTCGACATCTTTCTGTCATTATGCCAAAAATGGGGAGTTCTGGACGTTGATCTGTTTGCGTCCAGGTTCAACAACAGGATCGACAACTTTGTGTCAAGGACAAGGGATCCGATGGCATACGGAACAGATTCCTTGGTTTTTCCGTAGGATCAGTTTTTCACTGATCTATGCGCAGGATCAAGCAAGAAGGGAAGGAGGTGATTCTTGTGGCCCAGGAGATCTTGGTTTGCCGAGATCGTAAAAAAGGCGATAGGGGTCCCTTGGACCCTACCACTATGGCCAGACCTTCTCTCGCAAGGTCCGGTATTCCATCCTACCTTACAAACGCTAAATTTAGCGGTTTGGCTATTGAGACCCACATTCTAAAAGATCGCGGGCTGTTGGCTTCAGTAGTTTCTACTTAGTTAATACTAGGAAGCCGGCCTCCGGAGTCATATACTATAGCATCTGGAAGGCATATGTCTCCTGGTGTGAAACCAGGGGTTGGCACCCCAAGAAAAATGTCATAGGTAGGGTCCTTGAATTCCTACAGATAGTACTCAAGGCCAGCTTCATTTCTAATCCTATTAAGGCCAGATGTCGGCTGTCTGTGTTTTTTTTTCAACGACCACTTGCTTCACACTCTCTGGTTCAAAACTTTATTCAGAGGGTAACGCAGATTACTACTCCAGTCAGGTCACCCCTGAACCCTTGGGACTTAAATTTAGTCCTGTCGGCTTTACAGAATCAGCCTTTTGAGCCAATACAAGATATTCTTGACGAGGAAAAATTATTTTCTTGGTTGCCGTATCTTCTACAGTAAGAGTATTAGAGTTGCCTGCTCTTTCTTGTAAAGAGCCATATTGGTTTATTCATAAGGATGAGGTTGTATTGCGGCCTCATCCTGAATTCCTACCAAAGGTAGTATCGGTTTTTCATTTAAACCAGGATATTGTTCTGCTTTAATTTTTTCCAGAACCTCGTTCTGTGGAAGAAAGATCACTACGTTCTCTTGATGATGTGGTGAGAGCGGTCTAAGTCTATTAAAAGTGTCCACTCAGATTCATAAAACAGATGTTTGTTTGTGTTGTCAGACGGTCCTAAAAGAAGACAGGCAGTGTCAAAATCTATTTCTAAATGGATTCGTCAAGTGATTGTTCATATTAAAACGCACTTCTACAGGGCTGTTAGTGCTTCTTGGGCAGTGCATCACCAAGCCTTCATGGCTCAGATCTGCAAGGCTGCAACTTGGTCTTCAGTCCATATATTTACCAGATTCTAATAAGTAGATGTAAAAGATCATGAGGATATCGCCTTTGGGCGCAGTGTACTGCAGGCAGCAGTATGAGTCCTCTAGTCTCTTGGTGCCCTACTTTTGTGTCTCCCTACTTTCAGTTGGCATTACTATGGGACATCCCACATAGTAACTACTATGGCTCTGTGTCCCATGATGTACGATAAGAAAATAGGACTTTTATAACAGCTTACCTGTAAAATCCTAAAATCCTTTTCTTTGAAGTACATCATGGGACACAGAGGTCCCTCCCTTCTTTAGTATACACGTGTATTGCTTTGCTACAAAACTACTCCCACCAGTGGGAGGGGTTATATAGGGAGTGCACTTTTTAATTTAGGGCGTGCCAGTGTCCATCACCTGAAGGCGGCCTATAACCCACATAGTAACTACTATGGCTCTGTGTCCCGTGATGTACTTCAAAGAAAAGGATTTTACAGGCAAGCTGTTATAAAAATCCTATTTTTGCTAATGTGAACAGCACTATGTGCTGTCCATTGTATCATTTGCATAGGTGTTTGAGGTGCGTTTTTAAGGCGTCTCAAACGCCTGCTTTTAATACCATTGTGAATTTAGCCTAAGGTGCAAAACACAGCAAGGCCTTCTATGACTAATGTTTTGCCATTGCTTTATAAACCTTTTGGTTTCCTATTTGAGTGAAATGAAACCGGGCACAAGCAGTGTGAAACACCTGAGGCCCATGTCTCACTAGTGAACTATTCATTGAAGGATAGTTGCCAGCCACAGTTTTGCTAGGAAAGCCTCTGTTCCACTAATGTTCTTACAACATGGCTTCCTCGCTGACTGGACTGACACAATGCTTTAGAAGCAGATTAGCATATGATTTAGACCCCTTTCACACTGGGGCGGTTTGCAGGCGGTATTGCGCTAAAAATACCGCCTGCAGACCGCCCCTAAACAGCCTCCGCTGTTTGTTCAGTGTGAAAGCCCGAGGGCGGTGAAAAAAGTCCTGCAAACCGCTTCTTTGGAGCGGTGAAGGAGCGGTGTATTCACCGCTCCTGCCCATTGAAATCAATGGGACAGCGCGGCAATACCGCGGCTATAGCCGCGCTGTACGAGGGATTTTAACCCTTTTTCGGCCGCCAGCGGGGGTTAAAACCGCACCGCTAGCAGCCGAATACAGCTGCAAGAACGACGGTACAGCAGCGCTAAAAATAGCGCTGTTGTACCGCCGACGCCCCCACCGCCCCAGTGTGAAAGGGGCCTTAGTGATCCTGCTGATGGCAAATTACCACCTTCAACAGGCTCACTAGTCTGAGGAAAATGACTGACTGAAGAAATATTTTTGGTGTGAGGATAGAAATATGGAAGCTGCCATAGCTGGCTTGTTTATGAAGGTTGTGGATTTTTGGGCTCTCCCTACCTACAGAGGTGCAGACACAGAATAGGTATACAGACCGTGAATTTAAAAAAAATAAAATTAGCCTTCATTTGTCTGTTTAGGGTCATTGACTCAAAAGGTAGTGAAGCCTGGATCAGGGCTTTAAAGAAAAACTTCTTAAAAGAAGTGCGGGAATAAAAAATAACAAAAACAAGCATGCAATACATACTTGCCTAGATAGCTGTAGCATTTATTCAATGTTGTCTCTCCCCCATCTCCCCCCCCCCGCTCTACACCAAAAAATGAGAGATCAAAGGCTGATGATTGATCAGTGCTTGGTACTGCTCTGAGTATAGAGTGGTGACTCGGTCACTGCTCTGTGCTCTGCCCCTCCAGCAATCATTGGAGCACCAGACTATGGAGAGGGTGAGACTGGCTGGTTCAGGCTCTCGGCAGCACACTGAGAGGCTGTACCAGCTGCCGGTCAGGCATCTGGCTGGATCCCAACATTATTAGACACACAGAGCCTGGACCAGCTGTGTGCCTATATTGACTAGACCATGTGGAATATGCTCATGCTATGTGGTCTCTCCTCAGCAGGCAGGGGTCCTGAGAGTGGACTTCCCCCTCCAAGAAACATCAGGGGGCTGCATGTAGACAAAAACTTTGTACTGTGGAAAACTTCTGTAACCTTGTTATCCCATGTTTGATTTGGCAGTGATTTCTGCCATCAATCACATTTTAGTTTATTATGGGTTCAGCAGTTTAATGCAGTCAAGCCAGTATAGTATAATTAGTTTGAGTTACCGCACTTTGCCTTAATAAGGCAATGCAAAATCCTTGCAACTCCTAGCAAACAATCAGCAAATCACCTTCTCACTAAAGTCACTATCATAGGCTGAAAACTAATTGGTTGCTGGGAAAGTATCCCTTGTGGAATTACAGCAAGTAATTAGTGCCCAGCCAGCACTCGCAGACTTAGTAGGTACTCTGCTTAATTTTTCTGGTAAAGTTTGAGCTGAAAGAGTAATTCTGTTCCCAGAAACTTGCTGGTATTTGTCTCAGGTGTATTAAATCTCTGTCATCGGAAATAAACTAACAGCAATGCATTTCTTCTCACCCTTTTTAGGCCCAGGGGATGAGCAGCCGGCCATATCTCTTAGAACATATTTTTAATGAAATAGAAAAAAGCATTTCATTTGAAAACTGCTCTTCTCTGTATATGGCTCTGGATGAGTTATTAAGGTTGGCAATGGAAAATGAAATGGTGAGTATCCCTGAGCCCTTACATTTCTAGATTTTATAGAAAGCTGTGTATAAATGTTCTCCTCTGGGTAATGCCTTTTAATCAGTACATGATACAGTTACAGATCTGATGTTTGAGTGATTTATTCACCCATCAGCACTGATTACAGAACAGTGAAATGGAATCTTTCAGTGGGTTCTCCCTCTGTGTATTTACAATGGCACAATGAATTGCACAAATGTTCCTAAAATGCCTTTATAACTTTTAAATTATTTAAAGTATCAGCGAAGCTAATCCTGTTGGGTCATAAGGGAAACAAAATCTATACTATTGTTTCCTGAGTATTATAGAGTAGGGTTTCTGTGCAGGATTGCCTTGTGGGGGAAATGGTTAACTTTCTCAGCCACCAGTGACAATCTTGAAAGAAAGCTTGTTGATTTAAAAGAAAAACTATTATGCTTTGGGGTTATTTAACTTTTGTATTAAAGACCTATGCCAAGGCATGCATCCAAATTTGCCCCCCTTTTTTTTTTTTTTTTTTTTTTTTCTGTTATCCCTTTCGAAACCCTGCAAGTATAGGAGGACACTTTTTGGTCTGCCAAAAATGCACTTGGCGACATAGTCATGTTGTGGGGTAACAACACACATTTTCTGGACTAAGGCTTCACGTACACAGGACGTTCTTACAACCTCTCCTGAACTATTTAATTTGACAGATAATAACCGACGTTTAAAACGTCGGTTTTGCCGCGTTTAGCCGCGTTTTGCCACGTTTGCGTTTCGAAGCGTTTTTAAAAAAATAGAATTTTTTTTTTTTAAATAGCCAAAAATGAAAACGCCTGTAAACGAAATGCAGCTAAACGCGAGTTACCGCGTTTAGCCATGTTTGGTGCTTGAAATGCCTGTAAACTCAGCTTCTGAACACATTTTTTTTGCGTTCCAAAAAAGAGTAAAGAATACCCAATCACATGCAAGGGAAAAAAAAAAAAACGTGTTTGCTTTCACATGATTGGGCAGTGGAAATCAGTTGAGCTTTACCTCATTCATTAAGCTGTGGGGAAAATGAGTGCAACTGCACTTGCAAAGTGCATAATAAATGCACCCCAATATTTCCAATGGTATATTAAACAGAACAAAAGAGAAAATAAGGGAAGTTCGCTGTTAGGATTTACAAACACTTTAACCATTTCTCTGCCTTGGGTGTAGACTAGAGCGTATGACAGCGGAATATATACAGAAGCCACATTTGTGCCAGACATATTTCCTATTGGCCCAAATGCCAGTGTGAGCAAAATTTTAGGGCATTAATGTACTATTAACTCCAAAGTGATAAGCTATAAGGCATTTTGAAGGATTGCTACTGGTCAATTTTAGGTATTGCCATTTCAGTGGCTTTTTACTTGATGCGGCATGATCTCCTATTTTACCAGAAAAAAAAATGTGTATTGTATTGTGTTTATTTGCACCAAAATGAATTTGTATATTTTTACAAAAAACCTGGGCTTGATAAACGGTTGGCTTATACTGTGTGACAAAAAAAAAAAAAACTGCCACCATTTTATTCTACAGGGTCTCCACTTTTGGACAATATATATTGAAGGGGAAGGGGGTTGGTTAAGTAATGTGCAGGCCTAAAATGTACATACAGTTGTGTTCCTAAATTTACATACCCTGGCAGAATTTATGATTTCTTGGCCATTTTTCAGAAAATATGAATGATAACACAAAAATTTTTCTTTCACGCATGGTTAGTGTTTGGCTGAAGCCATTTATTATCATCTGTGTTTACTCTTTTTAAATTATAATGGCAACAGAAACTACCCAAATGACCCTGATCAAAAGTTTACATACCCTGGTGATTTTGGCCTGATAACATGCACACAAGTTGACACAAAGGGGTTTGAATGGCTATTAAAGGTAACCATCCTGTCATTTGTTTGCTTGTAATTAGTGTGTGTGTGTGTGTGTGTGTGTGTGTATAAAAGGTCAATGAGTTTCTGGACTCCTGACAGACCCTTGCATCTTTCATCCAGTGGTGCACTGACATTTCTGGATTCTGAGTCATGGGGAAAGCAAAAGAATTGTCAAAGGATCTGCGGTAAAAGGTAGTTGAACTGTAAAGGGATATAAAAACATATTATAATATATAAGGAATTGAGAATGCCAATCAGCAGTGTTCAAACTCAAGTGGAAGTGGAAAATGAGTGGTTCTGTTGAAACCAAACCACGGTCAGGTAGACCGACTAAAATTTCAGCCACAACTGCCAGGAAAATTGTTTGGGATGCAAAGAAAAACCCACAAGTAACTTCAGGTGAAATACAGGACTCTGAAATACAGGTGTGGCTGTTTCAAGATGCACATTAAGGAGGCACTTGAAGAAAGATAGGCTGCATGGTCATGTCGCTAGAAGAAAGCCATTACTACACAAATGCCACAAAGTATCCCACTTACAATACGCCAAACGGCACAGAGACGAGCCTTAAACATTCTGGCACAAAGTAATTTGGAGTGATGAGACCAAAATGGAGCTTTTTGGAAAGGAGTCAAGGGCCTATGATGAAAGGTACGGAGGTGGATCGCTGATGTTTTGGGGATGTGTGAACTACAAAGGCACAGGAAATTTGGTCAAAATTGTTGACAAGATGACTGCAGTACATTATCAAAAAATACTGGAGGAACATTTGCATTCATCAGCCAGGAAGCTGTGCATGGGACGTACTTGGACATTCCAACATGACAATGATACAAAACACAAGGCCAAGTCAACCTGTCATTGGCTACAGCAGAATAAAGTGAAGGTTCTGGAGTGGCCATCTCAGTCTCCTGACTTCAGTATCATTGAGCTACTCTGGGGAGATCTCAAACGTGCAGTTCATGCAAGACAGCCCAAGAATTTACAGGAACTGGAGGCTTTTTGCCAAGAGGAATGAGCAGCTTTACCATCTGAGAAGATAAAGCGCCTCATCCACAAATACCACAAAAGATTTCAAGCTGTCATTGATGTTAAAGAGGGCAATACACGGTATTAATAACTGGGGTATGTAAACTTTTGATCAGGGGTCATTTGGGTAGTTTCTGTTATTATGATTTAAAGAGTAAACACAGTTGATAAGAAATGGCTTCAGCCAAACGCTAACCATGAATGAAAGAAATGTTTTTGTGTTGTCATTCGTATTCTTTAAAAAATGGCCAAGAAATCATAAATTCTGGTAGGGCATGTAAACTTATGAGCACAACTGTATATCATGGAAGGTAAAAACAAATCTCTAGCAGCAAAAGGGTTACAGGTCTGCTCCTGCCAGACACCCCGCACTCCCAACAAACAATACACCACCCCTTAATTTTGATCCTTGCAGCCACATATATGGTCAGAGATGGGATTATACATTTTTTTAAAGATTTGTATCTTGGCCTTACATTATACAATTTTCTTTTTCAATTTCCCTTAGATTTACCTTAAACCATGTAGTGCAAAGGCCTGCCTAATTTGCATACAAATTGAAAGTGTTTAGGTTTGACCCTCCATATTATGTGATTTTGGTAGATCTAAAGGAAGATTGAAGAAGAAAATTGTATAATGTATGGCCAACCTTAGGTGTATGTGTAAATTTCAGCTTAAGCACGTGAGCACTGTGAACAGGTTTTTCTCCTTTCATCTTCCAGGAAAGCCTCTGAGACATAGGGTTCCTCCCTCCTGGATAGGAAACATGTTCACCCAAACTTTACAGATGGTCCTCCAGGCCGCCTCCTTCTGTTTTTTGTGTTTCCTGCTGGACGGGAAGGGAGCACGTAGGAACCTTAGGGGGAGCTCCGTGTCTCAGGGCTATCCTGGGTGAGCCCCTGATGTTACCTTCTCTGCCTGCGCGTCCCTCTGTTCATCCAGGGAGAAGTAGGACTGCGAGTCCCACCGCTGCCATAGCTCGGGGAAAGCAGGACCCCTGTAGCATGTCGCAGCTCTATCGCGACGCTCGTCACGCTGTGGCCCAGGTCTCCTCTAGTGTTGTAGATGCTCCATCGGCCCGCCCATGGCCTCTGCGCCCAACAGGTGGGCGGCGCCCATCTGGCTGGCCGCGTCTGCTTAGGACACCTATTCACCTGGCAGTTCTGGGCTCAAAGTGCAGGAGGCTGGTTTCCGCTCAGGAGGAGGATGTGGGAGTAACTGCGCTCCAAGCTGGTTCAGGAAGTGATGTGGCTTCCGGCGGAGTGACAGCATCAGGGGGCGCCCGGAGACAAGGTTCCGGTCTCGTGGCCGCGGCGGTCGGAACATCCAGGAGCCAGTGGAGACCCAGCAGAGGCTGTGGTGGACAAGAGGAGCAATGGAGGGCATGACAGCATTACAGGAGGTAGACTCCGGTTCCTCTGGCACCAGAACCTTCTAAGTAAGCATGGGGAAAGGTGCCCATTGCTTTCTCTGAGAGGGTCTTTTGGCTAAACCAAGGTGACGGGTGGGGCACCTTACTTGATTGATCCCAAGCACAGTGATGGTTAGGAGCAGGCAGTGGTGGTTAGGGGCAGGAGCAGGCACTCGTGGGCGTTGTCGTTTGTTTGGCTTTTAGGTTAAAGCCCTGGACAAGGCCCAGATGCAGCCTCCTAGAACACCCCTCTGTCATGGTTGATTGATTCCCCTAAGTCCATGATGTGCTGTAGCTAGCCTGTCCCTATTCGCTAAAGGGTTCCAAAATTAGGATTTATTCCAAACGTATATTAGGTGCTACAGCCAACGCATTTCAGTGACCACTTATCATCCCCTTCACCAGGGCTTAAAATCTAAAGAATTTGCTGGTATGGACTAAAAAAAAAAACCTAAAACTGGTATTTAGACTCTGTATTGAGGGGAACTTGGCATGTTCAGCAGCAGGTAAGATTTTATAGCGGCAATTAGGGATGCCCGATACCTGTTTAAGTGTGAGTACCGTTACTTTTGCTCAAGTACTCACCGATACCAATTACCGATACTGCGCGGTGCGATTTGAGCCCATTCAAAATGGATGGGCTCAAATCGAACTGCAAAAAAAATTGCATATGCTTTGAACAGGAATCTGGTGCAATTCCTGTCCAAATCGCATGCGGTTTTCCACACCGCTTCTGTGTAAGCCCAGGCTACACAGCGCTCATATGGCAGTGGAAGTCTTTTCCTTCTCTGTCTTTGTTTCCTTTTTTAATTTCATATCCTATGTTGATTCCAGAGAAGCGGCTCAGGAGTGTCGCAAAATGACAGAAATATATGTGAAGTGTCTTGACAATCGAGTGGCTGTGTTTAACCACTTATCCACTGGGCATTTAAACCCCCTTCCTAACCAGACCGATTTTCAGCTTTCGGTGCGCTCACATTTTTAATGACAATGCAACACTGTACCCATATGAATGAGTACGGCGATGCCACATGTGTGAGACTTTTACACAGCCTGGCCACATATAGAGGCCCAACATTGAGGGAGCACCTTCAGACGTTCTAGGAGCATAAATTACACATACAATTTCTTGACTACCTCCTACACTTTTGAACGCCCTGGTGCACCAGAACAATGGAAACGCCCCAAAAATGACCCCATTTTGGAATGAAAACACCCTAACGTATAATCTGAGGCATAATGTGTCTTTTGAACATGTAATTTTTTTTTTCTACAAGTTTTTGGGAAATGTGGAAAGAAAATGAAAACGCTTCCTTTTTGTGTAAAAAAAAAAAAAAAAAAAAAAAAAAATTGTTCATTTATACAATATTTCTAACACATAGCATGTACATACCAAAAATTACACCCCAAAATAGATTCTCCTACTCCTCCCGAGTACGGCAATACCACATGTCGGAGACTTTTCCACAGCCAGGCCACATACAGAGGCCCAACATGCAGGGAGCACCGCCAGGTGTTCTAGGGGCATACATTTCAAATCTAATTTGACTACCTAATACACTTTTGTGAGGCACTGTAGTGGCATGGATGAGAACTGATGTGGCATGGATGAGCATGAATGGGAATGGATGAGCCATGAATTGGGATGGCTGAGCATGGTTGAGCCATAAATGTGGATGGCTGAGTATGGATGGGATGACTGAGCATGGATGGGATGGCTGGGTACGGTTGGGTATGGATGGTTGAGCATGGATGGATGAGTATTGCGGAGTATGGCTGGATGAGTATGACAGAGGGATGGCAGAGCATCGATGGATGGCTGGATAAGTATGAGAGGGGTGGCTGAGTATGGATGGCTGGATGAGGCTGCTGTGGGCACTACAGATCCAGCCCACAGCGCTGCTGCACCTAATCTCTCCCCTCTCTGCTCACACTGTACCGATAGTTTAGTTTTAGTCCCATTTTAGTCTTCTGCAATTGTTTTAGTTTTAGTCGTATTTAGTCGACTACATCTCCAGTACATTTTAATCTACTAAAAATCGAATGGGTGTAATAAAATTGTATTGCATTAGTTAACATTTCTCCACAATTTCCAAACTCATTATATACTGCTGGAGTAAAAAATCGAATATGCTATTATTTATGGTATTGAGGTATGAACCTGCACTACAGACCAGTGTTAATTTTGAAGTCAAATTTAAATTTAGTTTTAGTCTTAGTCTTTTGCCTAAAATGCCATTTTAGTTTTAGTCCCATTTTAGTCTTTTGACTAAAATGCCATTTTAGTTTTAGTCATCTCAATTGTTTTCGTTTTAGTCATATTTTAGTCAACTAAAATAGTATTCATTTAGTCGACTAAAATGTTTTAGTTGATGAAATTAACACTGGTACAGAGAGGGGAGAGAGGAACCAGACGTGACACCGGTTTGTTTACAAGTGATCGCTCCGTGAAATCACGTGGTAAACGGCCGCTGTCAGCGGATATTTACCATGATGCGGACCCGCCGGTCACGGATACTCCCGTGTGTGCGCGCGATTCTGGGAGGACGTCAGTGTATGCCCTCCCAGAGTTCTCAAGCCGTGCTGTAGCCGTCATTCGGCTATGGCCCGGTGGTTAAGAACCAAAACAAGACTCTGAGAAACTAAAGGCACTTGGTTCACACAGGAGCAGTGCAGGAAACTGCATGTGATTTGGACAAGAATCTCACCGCATTCCTGTTTAATTCACATTCCTGCATGTGATTTACATGCAGTTCTTTGCAGTGTGACTTGAGCCAGTTCCTTTTGTATGGGCTCAAATCGCACCTCACTGCAGGTATCTGTTTTGGTATTGGAGTATTTGCATGAGTACAAGTACTCATGCAAATGCATAATATCGGCACCAATACCGTTAATTGTGTCGGTGCAACTCTAGCAGCAATACTTCGAAAAATAAAAATGTAATATATTGCAGCTTACCAATCCATAGATGTGGTTGCTGCATTTTGTGTTTTTTTTTTTTTTTGGCTTTTTTCCCATTATTTTACCTGGTGATCCTGCTAGTAACACACTTCCTGTTTTAGGGTGTCTGCATTCTGGATGAAGCAATGTCAGTGTGGGGACAGGGTAGTTTTTAGATGGACTAGACTAAGAAAAGGAAGCTGAACTCCAGCTAATACGTTATAGGCAGTTACAGCAAAGGTTTTTTTTTTTGTTTTGTTTTCCTTTTTGGTATAAAGGTTGTACATGAATAAAAACTGACCATTGTAACCATTTTGGTGGATGTTTGGTTGTCCCTTCACTTTTGCTGGTTGAGACCGACAATTCCATAAAGTAGCAGTTCCCCCTATTGGTGGCTATCTGTCCTGGTCTGGACCACTAGGTTGATCCTCGGTGCCCTTGTCTTAATGGTGACAATTCCATATTTCACTTAGCCCTTGCTTCATCCAGTCTAGATTCGGGCATCGATTCCTTCAGATACACTTTTGTAGAATTATCTCCATCTGTTGTACCTCTCAGTGGCTGTTGTCCACCCCTTTGTTAAACTGCTTTTGGTCATTGTGACTGTTTAAGAATTCCCTCCATGCATGAAAAGGAAAGTATTATTTTTGTACTTGCTATGCTTGAGGTGATTGTAGCCATATTAGTGCACTTGCAACAGAACCAAACTTAAAGCATGTTACCGCTTCCAATACTGGAAAGTGGGGATCACAAGCTGCACTCTGGTGTATACTTCAGGTTTTATTGCCATACTTGTGTCATGATCTTACAGGTGAGAACCCTGTGATCGACACATGGTAGCCTGCTGGCAGTGTTTACATCAGTAGCATGCAAGTTCTGCGCTGTAGACTGAACCCCTCCCAAGTGCATATCAAAAGAAAAGTCATCGGAACTGGCCTTTTTCTTGACTGTAGTTTTTAGGGGTTTTAAATGATATATTTGTTTTTAATAAACTAGTAATTAAGGTGTCCCAAAACCCTTTAAAACTATTTTTATATGGATGGTCAGCCAATGCAGCATTTAAAAAAAAACATAATCCTTTAAGACAAATCAATATAATTGTCCCAGTTGGCTTTATTCAGTGCCATGTACCCTTGTCCCGTGACATCTAGAGGTTGCTCCTAACTGCACTGGAAGATGGGGCTGCCAGCACCACTGTAGGAACTACCTGCAGATAACACTGCAGCAGTGATCTCCATTCTTTTACAATAGCAAATTGCTGCTGCCAATCACTCTTGGGTAAATGCCCTCAACCCTTGCAGTGTGTCACAGATAGGCAGATAGTGGGAAGAAGCCCTGCAAGTGAGGCATTGTCACCCAACGTGCTGAAGCTGCCCCTCAAGCCAACAAAATAGTCATGTGGGGTTGCTTTCAGAGGGTTAATTAGGCAGTGGATTGCTTCCTCATGGGTACTGGTGAAGCATGTGCAATTAGAGTGGCAACGCAACAGCCAGTGGATTGGCTGTTATAGCACAGATAATAGGAAAGCCCTTGAAAATGGCAGGATCAACCAGGTAATTGCTAATTATGCAAAATATACAGAGAGCCTACCTTAAAGAAGAACTTCATTAAAATAGTCAGGGACTGCTTAGCAACCAGCAACTGTTAAGACAGTGAACACTTTGATGATAAGTATGTAATGTCGTGTGTGTGTGTGTGTATATAGTGCAGGAGTCTGTAAGGCAGAGTGCAAGGGCCAGGAGTACTGCAGTGAGTTCAGACTAGGAATACATAACAGAGTGCAGAGGTCAGGGGTGCGTAATGCAGAGTGCTGCAGTCAGTGTTGGGTTTGGGAGTACATAACAAACAGAGCAGGGGTCAGGAGTAAATAATGCACAGAATGCAGAGTGTAGAAGTGTGTAATACATAGTAGGGGTCAGGAGTCCGGTATGTGTAAAGCACAGTGTAGGGGTCAAGAGTCCAAAATCCCCCTCCCCAATTTATTTCACTCTTTCAGCAAAAATCAATACTTCCCCACTCCAAATAAAATACAGCACTAATCTGCATGCTCACCTCAATCCTTTCTCCCAACAGAAATTTCCTCTCTTCCGCTACCAGCACAAATCCTGACCCCTGCCCTCCAAATCCCCCTCCCAGCACAAATCTCCCACTTTTTTAGCACAAATCCCCACTTCTAGCACAAATACCCCCCTCGCTGCACAATTGCAGTGGAGGATTGGATGTACACACAGCACAAAATATCCCCCCACCCTTCAATCACTCTTCCAAGATGAAATCCTTCACCACTAGCACAAATCTTTGTTAGCTGCACCCCCACCCTCCAGATTATTGTCTCCCTCCTTCCAAGCTCCTCCTCCTGTTGTGTCATGATACATGACAGAGCTGAGGAGGAACCTAGGGGAAGCTTCTCTTGGCTCCGAAATGTATTCTTTTGACAGGCAACCAAAAATGAGATGCCAGCTTCTGCAGAGGGATGATTGCGGATACAGGCTCACCCCACAGAAGATGCAGGGCATGTATCCTGGGTGCCCAATGCTAGCACCCCCCCCCAGTGAGGTACTTTAGTGGAGCCAAGTGCCAGAACTTGTTCTCGCACTGGGCCCTGTGAGTTTCCCTAGTCTTCAGGACAAATATCAATCGGTAGATAAACAGGACCTTAAAGAAGAACTCACTGCAGCTGGAAATATCCCAGGGTACCCTGTGTACCATTGCCCTTATCCCCATTAAAACTTGTGCTGTGGTTTGGAAATAAAATTCTATTTTTTATTACTGTCTGTGCTGGCTGTAGCTCCATCCCAGGCAGAAGCCCAAGTTATGGGTGTTCCTTGCCATGAATCCTGGTGTCTCCTCTGCTTCATTTGTTACAAATAAAAGGTTGAGTCTACAACCTCCCACAGCCCCCTCCCCATTCACCGCCATGTACTACTGGAGTCCCCTCCCCTCTGAACTAGCTGGGGAGATTGCAGGCTCTGTCTTTTAATAGTAGCAGAGGAAGCTTGGCTACAGAATGAGAAGGGTCTGTGGGACGTTGCGGGCTTAGCCTTTTATTTGTACAAATGGTGCACAGGAGGCACACCGATGCATAGAAAGGAGGGCTGCAGATGTTCTGTCTGTAGCATTTGGAGGAGGCAGGGGCTGTGCAGGCTCTGTGTCTGCACTGCCTCCTGTGCTCTGTGCAGTCAGATGCCCATCTCCTTTGTCCAGCATTGTTGGATGGGGATTGGAGGGCCTAGCTATCCAAACCACAGCACTAATTTTAATGGGGACAAGTGCTATGTGCACATCGACCCCTGTTGAATTTAACCTGCCTTTTATTGCCTTCTGATGAGACTTCTTTAACCACTACAATACTGGGCACTTTCACCCCCTTCCTTTCCAGGCCAATTTTCAGCTTTCAGCGCTCTTGCAATTTCAATAAGAATTGCACGGTCATGCAACACTGTACCCAAATTAAATTTTTATCATTTTGTTCACACAAGTAGAGCTTTCTTTTGGTGGTATTTATTCACAAATCAACTTTTTTTATTTTTTGCGATATAAGCGAAAAAAGAGTGGAAATTTAAAAAAAATACAATAAAATCTAACTTTGTCATAAATTTAAGCCAAAATGTATTCTGCTAGATGTCTTTGGTAAAAAAAAAGTGTATAATAATTGGTTTGTGTGATCACGGACATATGTGTGCAGATGATCATTGGGACATATGATTTTAGCGTTGCGTATGTGGGGACAGGTGTTTTTACTGTGAGGGGACATGTGTGTGGGGACACTGGGCCGGTGATCAGTTTGTACAAAGCTGTAAAAACAGCTCATGCTCACTGATCACCGGCTGGCTGCAGCAATCTGCTCTCCTCTCCTCACTGACGACTTCCGTGTGAGGAGAAGAGAGTCGATCGCCTAGCAACCAGCTCTCTATTTACATTACATGACGGCTCTGATTGGACACAGCCGTCATGTGATCAGGAGGGCCGATCGGAGATGCGCCGTGTCAGGGTGACATGAGCGCATCGGGATCGCGCCGCTGCAAGGTAATGCGCGTGCGCGCGGTCCCCCTCCTTCTGAGGGACGTTCCTGAACGTCCACTCAGAAGGAGGAAGCGCCCAGCCGGTCGTATATGTGCAGTGGCTGGGAGGGAAGTGGTTAATGAACATGGAAATGACAACTTTACTTCCAAGTTGGTAGTTTAGTTTTAGTTTCCTACATTTTTCCTATGGCCACTTACCCTTCAAGTGTGATATTCTGGCAGCTTGTAGAGAATATAACTGTTGTCCATAGGGGATACATCCATTAATATAGTGGCCTGTGTACAGAGTTTCATGATAAGTTGGCTGAGACTTTCAACCAGCTCCCCCGTCTGTGCTAGGTCCAGAATGGCAGCAACTGTGGTGCAGTTTGCTATTTTACACTGACTCTAAATTTGTGCTTCTGATCATTTTTGTAAGGTAGTTTGTTTGTTTTATGTTTTATACGTGTGTGTGTAAGGCCTCTTGCACCTGGGCAAAAAAATGGTACAGATTGGCTTTTTTTTTTTTTTTCTTTTGGTATGTGAAAATGCATTCAGTTTCTTAAAGATTTTTAATGCCATTATAGCATTTTAGAGCTGTGGATTTTTTTTTTTTAAGATGCCCGGAAATTATGGGTCTGGCCCTATTATGTATAATTACGCCCCTGTAAGAATAAATAAAGGTACTACAGCATTTCAGGAGAGAAAATAATGCAATACTGCCCTTCAGAAGGATAGACCAGTTTTACACCATGCTATACCGTGCACTATTGCAATACTGTGTGTTTTGGTGCCATTTATTTTAAATGGCACCTAAATGTAGTAAAACACAGTTTCAGTGCATCTGTGTTGCAGTTCACATGGTAGTACTCTACCGTGCATTTTGGTGCGCTCCATTGGAAGATTTAGTATAGGTGTGATTTTTAGTCCATTGTGGTGCATTGTCAGACCATATAAATTAATGGACTGCCTGAACACAACGCGTGGCTTCCGACTTACAATTGCGTAGGGAGTCAAAATTGTTCATCCAACATGGCTATCAACCTTTGCATTCCATTAGCTAATGATGTAATGACTGATTTAATACTTTGGTCCTCAGTCCCTACATGTCCTCTGTCACCACTAGGCCAAAACAGGCATCCCTTTACTAAATCACAAATAGTTTTTTGTACAGTGTCATTTGAATGGCACGGCTAACAGATGTCTTTGTACAGCACAGACTGCAATGCAGACAAATCTAACAGCAGATAATGTATGACAAGCTGCAGCCATGAGGAAGGCACTGCAGGTTGTGTCCATTAATAAAACCGTCACAGCTGATCTTGAGAATAATCACGTTAGGCAGTCTGAAAAAAACAATTTATTTTTTGATATTGTTGCATATCTAAACTAAATAATAAAAACAATCTGTTTTCTCATTTCAAAAATATTTTCAACTTCTTGAGGCAAACACATCTGAGTAAGCAATATCCTTCTACATCATACAATATTACCATAATATAGAATACACTCATCTGCAATGAGTCACCTGTTCTTTGCTAGATTGCTAAACTGCTAACTATTCTCAAGAGATGGATACCTTCCTGTTTTCTGTAAGCTAGGTGATGGAAGGCTTTCCCTTTAAGCATCCTGCATGACTAGATTGCTGCCGGCTCTGCAGAGACGTGGTAAATAGTTCTGCAGTTAACCACTTCTGCCCTGCTGCATTGTAACAAATCGCTACAACAGACCAAAGCCTCCCATAATAAAGAGATTAAGGGATTTATGAAAGACCATTAGAACAAGACACTCTTGCTGCGCAATGATCATATTAAATCACATGACCTACATGTGTAACATTTACCTGACTTTAATATTCAGTTGCCTGCTTGTATGATAAAATAACAAAAAAAGTGGGCTGCTTTGTGAAATGCTGTTTTTTAAAAAAAAAGTATTCTTTTGGAGATTTAAGTGCTACTTTGAAAGCGAGCTCTGTTTAATTAGTTACTATGCAAATATGATGAGAAGGCGTAGTGGGCGAACCTGTAATAACATACACGAAACAAACAGAAGAGCTGACGGCATAATCACATTCATAGTTGCTCCCAGGAGTATTTGACTTTGCAGGCAGCCGGTAGATTGACATCAGAGAAGAAGCCAGTGTGTTTAAGATGGCGTTTCCACCGTCTGTCACAAAGCAGCTTCATATCCATGCTGCCTGTATAATCTAATGCTGCAGAACTGAAAGCCATTCGTAATGCTCCCTCCAGTAGGCAGTCATACTGTCTGTGTGATGACATCACTGACAAAGCTTAGGGAGTAAGTCGATTCTGAGAGTGAGGAATATAATGACTGGTTGCCATGGAAATGTTCTGCTGAACAGCTGCTGATTTGTTGCTTGAACATAGGTTTTTACGTGCAAGATCCAAGCTCTGCGTGATAAGCTGTGGAGCTTCCTGGTCCAGTCTTTTTATGCTGTACGGCACACGGAGGGCTGGAAATTGATGAGGCCGGGCGATCAGGACAAAATACAAGCAGGTACGTCTGCACATTCCATTTCTACATGATTATAGAGTTCAGAATATGTACTGATGTTGTGCTCCGATTCATTCCTTTGTCAAGGTTCAGTCTTTATTAAATAGTATTTGCATGAAATATTTTTTGATATGCTTTTCCTAGTTGAGTTATAATGAGATCAAGAATTGCCATAAATTTCATGCTTATTTGCACTCAGATGAAAGAAACCCATGCTACAGTAATTATCTGCCCCCTGATCAAAGTGTTTGTTTGGTGTGGTCTGCATGATGTCAGCTTATCTGGCTTTGCAGAGAAATGTATACCTTTTTCCACATGATTTAAATGAGGGGAAACTATGGAGGAAGAAAGGTTATGCATCATAAATATTGAATTCAGAGCTACTACTAACTGCTCAAATATGAAGCATTAGCAAATTCAGACCCGTTTACTGCCAGTATCAATTATGCTCTTTTATGTTCCTTGAGAAAGACCTACTAGCGCACACAAATAGCTACGTGCAGATTCAGTTGTTGCTTTTGTTATTTTTTTTATGCATAGGTAGTAATGGCATGTGCAAGTCTGTTGGTGAGATAGCTTTTCATTGAACAATAACTCACATTCTCAAGTGCAGGCTAGTAGTGTCACACACTAATAGTAATTGACCACTGTCAACGTCTGAATTAAACCAATAGAATTGCAGGTCATCCACAAAATCATTTGGACGCATGTTTTCTCATACATAATGCAAAACAGCTGATCATCTTTGTGCATACCACACCAGCACTGTTCATGAAACCTTTTTATAATTGCTTTTAAAGCAGCTTCATTTTTTTAATTATTTACATGCAGTGCTCATTAGGAAAAGCTTTCATAAATCAGCGCTTGTGCATTAACACTTCCCATTTTCTATGCATGTATTTCCCAGAAGAAGTCTTGCCCTTAATCCAGTATAGTAAAACACTGCTACTGCAGTGGAGGCTGCTTCTGTATGACTGACTCCTTCACTGGAGTGGTGGTGGGGGGGGGGGTCTGTTTGCAGCATATTAGGAAGAAAAAAAACAGGTGCACCATTTTCTGGCAGCTGGCTTTTCATAGTAAATTTCTAAAGGACAGTTGCTTCAAACAATCACATGCATCCTTTTTTCATTCTGGTTCTGCTACACCATGAACCATGTTGTTCATAATTTGCCATATATTGCGGTTTGTTTTTTAATAACCCATTAGGTATATTTTTACTTTCCAGCTGCCTTTGACAAAGGGGATGATCGAAGACTTGCAAAGAAGCCCACATTTACTAGTTCCCAGGTAAATCTGAACTATATTTAGTTATGTATTGGTGAATAATGTTGTATAGATAAAGATGATTTACTGTTATGTAGACAGGTCTAGGCTAAAAATAACACTCAGTTTGTATTGAAAATGGTTATATTGTCCAAATTATTTGCAGTATACAGGCTGTGATGGTAAATTCATTAATTTTTTAATAAGAGATGTGTAATTTAGAGTGAACAAATGCCGTAATTTCTTGATGCTGTCCCCAGATTGCTATGACTTCTATAAATAGCCCCTTATGTAAATGCCAGTAACTTCCCACAAGTCACTGCATCATTAACTAGCTTCCAGATTTGATTCATTCAAGAGGAAAAAGCACAACCAATGTATCCAATAGGACAGTGAAGTATCTTAGGGCAGTTTGTTTATTTCTGTTGATATACTGGCAGCATCCCTCTACAGCTTGAGATGCACTCCCAGGTAATGCTGTAGGTAATATGGGGGACACACTTAATTACTACAATACAGAATGCCCCAAAGCTCAATATACATAATGTAGTAATGCATTTTGGAATAGAGGATCATGTTCCCCAATCACACAAAGAAATGACTAAAAGTGTCATTTTGCGATTTAGATGGAGACATGATTGGCATGACTGGTGGCTGTTTTTTTATTTATTTTTTAATATTTGCAGAAGGTTGGTATTTGAATGAGAAACTCCTGTATTTAGATATTTTAGATTTATTTACAGTTTACCTTTTTGGGTTATTTTTCAGATGCTTTATCATAACCTGCAATAACATGAGTAATAGCACACATACACAGTTTGGCTTAATGGTGTTTCAGAATAACATTGCTGTGCATCTTTGGGTTAAAGAAACAGAGCTGTTTCAATTCCACTTGACATTTTTTGTTACACTGCTTGAGCAAAAGGATTTAATGTATCGCATGGCCATGTGAATGAGTGGCTTATGAGAGGAGGTGTAGATTGCGCTGGACTGACTCGAACAGTCACTGCTGTAAGGTGTGCAAGGTGTGGGCAGATAGGAAGAGTTTTTTTCCCCAGAGGTTCGTGCCTGGTTTAAAGAAAGGGTGGTGGGTGGGCCCTGTTGGGGCCTGGGCTGCTACCTTGGGGTACAGCCTTATGGTCGACTCCACGTATGTTTGGTAAGAAGTGAAAGTAAAGGAGCGCCCAGTATCCAGTAAATGCAGGTAAGACATTTATTTAAAATTACAGCAATAAAATGAGGCCAACGTGTTTCGGGGGGGACTAAGGACTCCCCCTTCATTAGGGCTGCTGTTGAGAGTTAAAGAATGGTCCTGTTGGGGATTGCCTTTGGCACATCTATCGGTCCAATCTTCATAGTACAATCACTTTACATTTGTTCTTATGAAACTGTTTTTTAAGTCTGTGGGTAAGCAGCACAGCTAAAGTGTGTTTTTTTTAAAATGTATTTTATTTAGATGTTAAAACTAAATCAGCTGCCCAGCACCCAGAACTGCATGTCTGGGGCGTTGATCAATAAGAATTCTGCTCACTCCTGGTGCAACAGTGAATGGACTGATAAAAGCCCAGGCGCCGGATGCAATTTCTGGTCACCATGGCACCTGGGATTTGTCGAGCCCTGCCCTAAAACAGCATCTATGGATGCTTGTACTAATACACATTAGTATGCATGAGAGCTCTTCCTAAATAGTTACAATAGCAAAAGTCACTTATTGGCCTTCAAGCCCTAAATTGCCTACTTCAGAAAAGTCTAAAGCATATCTATAACAAAGCTTGACTGTATAACACAGATTAGTTTGCACAATTTTAATGTGGTAATCCAATGGTTAAAAAAAAAAAAGTACCTATAGCTTGCAAGGTATTCTGCCTTCTCGGCATACTTTTCTGAACAGTGGGGCTGAATGCTGCACCTGTACCTCCTGGGCGCACTAAAACCTTGTGCTTCGGCGCATAGGGGATAGACTCCCCATGTTATTGAGGCTATAGGGTTATTGGGTAGGAATTGTATTAAGAACATTGCAAACAACACAAAGTTGTCACAGAGACAAGAGGTAGGTTAACTAATTAATGGGTAAACCTGTTCTGGTAAAACCAGAGGGAAATCGTCTTATTTACTGCTGTGTGCCTGGTATAGGGAGTAAAGAGATAGCCCCCTAGATTACAAAAAAAATAAAAAATGACGGCGTCTTAACCACTATCTACTATATCCAAAAAAGTTTTTGAATTCCCACTTAATATGTATTGTATCTCATTTTTGAAAAAAAAAAAAAACTCATGATTTTGCATTGCTTGGATCCCATTTTTATTTTTTGCAGCAAAGTCGACCTAAATTTGTGAAGTCAAAAGAAGAACGATCAGAGGAAAGCAAGAGATATTCAGACAGTAATATTGCTCAGAGGAAGATGAAATCTGATTCATTGAGTGCTTCTGGACATACAACAAATTTAACTAGAAGTTCCTCTGGAAAGGGAAAAGATGATGACTTAAAGGGAAAGGATGGCAAGAAAGTGACCAGCAAATTATCTAAAGACCCAAAACAAGCAGAAAAGGCCACTACAACGAGACCAAAACTCATTGTGAAGACCAAATTGGAAAACGGTGACCATGCAAAGACTGATGGTTGTGCTTCCAAAGGTGATTCTGCCAGTAATCCAAAGCCAGAATCTGGAAGAACAGGTGCTAGGCCCAAAGCAACAAATGGGAGTGTTAATCCAACACCTAAAGTAAAGACACTGAAGAAAACTGTCAAAGATCCTGCTTCACCTGTGACAGGTACATTGCCAAGTTTAAAATCTGCAAACCTCAATGGTGAACTTTCCAACGCTGCTTCATCTCCAGGTGAGCAGAATGTTGACCGGCCATCTGATAAGCAGTCAAATTCTACAGCAGGCTCACCACAATTTATGAAGATGTTGAAAACGAATCCAGATTGTTCCAAAGAGATAGCTGCAGGTGAGCATCCATACCTAAAGGTTCTGATGTCTTGTTTATTTCAGTGTGGTAAAAGACTTCTTTGTATGGATAAACCTGTAAAGTATTCCACATCTTCATCAAGGACACTATAATCTGTGTCCCTGTGCACAAGGCCAAAGGTCCATAAAGACATGGATTGACATGTTTGTTGTGAAAGGTGAAAGACCTCAGCATTGTTTGACAAGTTTGGTGTGGAGGTACTCGAGTGGCCTCGACCTTGTTGAACACTCTTGGGATAAAATTGAATTCCGTTTGAGCCAGGTCTTCTTGTCCTGCATTAGTACTTGACCACAGAAATGCTCTTTTGGCTGAAGAAGCACAAGTGTAGGCTGTTATAGCTAAATGAGAGGCCAACACCATATTTAAAGCTGATAGTTTTGGAATGAGATGTCCATCTAGCTCACATAGGTGTGAAAATCACGTGTACACAAACTTTTGGTAATATAGTATAGAAAGTTGAACAAAATTCTGTACTGCTGTTATACAAAAACAGTCAAAATGAAGGAAAGTAAAAGATGCTTACTTAACTCCGGATCATATGACACGCCAGGTCGCAAGTCTTTTATTTTCTATACTGTAGGATGGTCCACGTCACTGTCTGGATGACATGGAAAATTCCTATTCGCTGTCAAATGGCGTAGACCTCTCAGGATCAAAAAAACTTCAGTTGGATAATATCATGAGGCAACTGGTTAGCACAGACTGCAGTCCTGGATCCACCAGTAGTAACCTCCAAAAACAATGCTAGCGAGGGACACAAATGTCAGAGGTAAGGGAGTATTAAAAAAAGACTTACAGTGGTATTTATCTTTTTTTAAATACTCTGTAACTGAGTAAGAGGGTGGTGGTAATAGGAGTTGGGAGAGCTTTTTTAACTGAATCAGGATGACCAACAAACTTTACCTATGATACTTTTTGAATAACTCAGCAGATGCTTGATGCTTTTTAGACTACTGTGAGTAGCAGTAGCTTGTCTTTGTCCATAGCAGTTTACAGCTAACCCTTATTCAAAATGAAGCCCAGAGTTTTGTATTTCAGATGGGTAAAATTCTCTCCTGCTGCAGTCACACACACTTAATTCTTTTTGTACCGTATTTTTTGCACCATAAGACGCACCTAGGTTTTAGAGGAGGAAAACAAAAAAAAAATATTCTGAACCAGATGGTGTCCTAAAATATTTAATATTATACTACTACTATAGGTGGGTGGTAGAGACACAGTAATACCACCGCCCTATCAAATCCGCTTAGCTACACTATACCTGGGTGGTGGTGGACATAGCAACCTCCCCTCTTCCCAGATAAGCTCAGGGTGACAGGGCAGACACAAATACCCTTTCAGCCTCTTCTATCACAACAGCTCAGGTGACTGGGCAGTGGATAGCATGCCAGGCCACACCTCCAACCCCCTTATCACCAGCTCACCTCAGGCAGTACAATCCACAACCCCCTCTAGCTGGCTCGCTGGCTCTCAGCCTCAGATACACCCGGGCAGCAGGTAGGAAGGAGGACTGGGGACATAGTTTGCAGCAGCAGCTGCCGGTGGAAGGAGCAGGAAGTAAGACTGCACCAGACCACAGCACCGGGGGTGTTCCGGCTGAAAAAAAACAAAAAAAACAGCCAGGGCTCTTGCCGCCGCGGGATGGTGTCACATCTGGCGGGTGTCAACTGATCTGGGTGCAGAGCGCACCACCATAGCAACGACACACTGACACCCACCATGTTTTGACACCCGGGGCAGACCGCCTCCCCCCACTCCTACTTGGTATGCCCCTGCAGGGATCCGCCTCACATCCTGTCCTCTCTCCTCCACAGAGAAGCCGAGCGCCGATATTCTGATGGGGGGTGGGGGAGGCATTAGCCTGGTCAGTATTCGCTCCACAAGACGCAGGGACATTTTCCCCCATTTTTTTGGGGGGGAGGGGAGTGCATCTTATGGTGTGAAAAATACAGTATATTGTAAATGGCATTACTACTACTGCAATAATAGAGGAACAAAGGTATTGTATAAAATAGCAGTTTACACACCATGTGCATTGTGCCAAGGAACCTCTAGTTCACAAATGCTATATGCTCTGTCAGGGTTCTTTTAAATCGCAACTTTAACCTCCCATGATTAAATGGTTAATTTACAAGTGGATCATCCAAGCCCTTGATGATTTGATTGACATGTTCCCATACTCCATGTAACATTAGCCCAAATTATTGTTTTGTACAAATCAGCTGCAGTATAGTGTGAGCTTTACACTCATGTGAAATAGTGCAATAGTCATGCTTAGTGAAGTTCAAAGCTTGGGTTGATGCTAAATATGAAAAGTAAAGGAATTTAAAGGAGCCCAAAAGACATAAGGAGATGGCCAGACATGCAGGCATGGGCAGACTCTGTCAGACAGAACAACAGACAGCTTGAATGAAGCAAGAAAATTGATTATCATTTATGATTTATTGGTGAGTTTCTGATAATGTCAGTAATTGTGTCATCAGGGCCTGGGCCGAAAATGGTTGAAGACGCCAAATCCTCATGAAGACAAGATAATAGTTGGGCAATAACAATCTCTGAGCTGCTGAGCTTACTTATGCAGTGTGGCAAAAGTTCCTGGGGGGGGCCTCAACATTTGTGAGCAGTTTAGTTTTTAATCCAAAAAAATTATTGCCTGAGTTATGAGTTCTTAAATATTGCTAGCTTTATGTTGAAAAATACCAGTTCCACATTTGTGTCAATCTTTGTGAACTGATAATTCCAATAGTAAAAGTTTTTAGTATCTTCTGCATCTTAGTGAATTGACTCTATCCAGGTCCAAATTACTAAAATGTATTTATGTTAACTTAACTTTAGGTTCTACCTTTTCATAATACATTTCTCAGTGGAATGTTTGATTTACAAACCGCAATATAGCGTGGGGTGGAAGTTCACAAATATAAATATGGCATGTGTGAAATCGGTAGTATTCTTATTTTTATACATGAAGTGAACTATTAAAAGCCTTTGTTTCTTTTGAATAAATATTTTTCTCTACACCTCTTAGAAAATGAGTTCTTGCTTTTCAAAATCTGAAAAATATTTATTTTAAGAGTGATAACCTGGGTAATCATCTATGCAACATTTTCTCTGTTTCTCCATTTGGGCCTTTGCAGATGGCAATGCATATTTTATTTTAATAGGATTACAGTAGCATTGTGTGTGTGTCCGCCTTAATATCCTTCACACTGTTCCATTATGGAAAGGTATGAAATGGCTCCTGTGATAGTATTTAATACAAGAGATCGGGCTCTAATTTGATTTCTGTTACTGCTTGTCAGTCATAAATTATGTGGAAGTACAGTCTTGAGTATTTGGTCAATGGCCATCGAGGGGGAGTTTTTATTTTTTTTATTTTTTTTCAATTCTTGAAATTTGGTTTTAAGCTATGTATTGTTATTTAATAAAAAATACCCCCCCCCCCCCCCCCCCATATGCCTCTGTGCTTTTTTTTTTTTTTTTCTCTTATACTTTACCAGTCCGCTTCAACCAGCACTGTTTGTTAAAGGCATTCTCTGCGGGGTTATATGCCCACAATTATGTGGGTCAGTAACAAACAAATTGATAAAATTTGATTTGCAATCAAAACAAAAATTCTGTAGATGGAACACATAAAAGTACAGTGATGAATATGTTCATCTTTAATTCTTTGACTTCTCTCCAAAAATACATTGCTTTTTGCTAGTATATAAAATCTAGGGGATTAGTTTGCTCTATTTGAACAACACTTTGCCATAAATTCTTTGGTCATTATGAAACCATAACAAAAGTTGCATGTAATTATCCTAACATTGAAAACCACATTGCAGTTTTCCTTTTCTGGCTGATGACTGAACGTTCTAATTTCCATATAATACATTTTCTTCACGTCACAGGAGCAAAATCAAGAACTGGCACAAAGATTTCCAATGGGGTGTCTGCTAAAAGAAAGGTCAATGAAGCTGAATGTCGAGAGCCAAGCAGGTCTGTTTAAATGTGCACTTTTTGTGTATTGTCTTTAAGGTTCAAATCCAGAACAATGCAGAAAAAAAGGTTTGCTTGCATATGCCGTCTTTTTTGCTTCAGCTGCTTTTATAGATCTTCTCTGGAGTCCTATTTTTATTTACTTTTATTTTTGGGAAGTAAATATTAGATTAAGTAAGGTTATGTGGATTCGAGCAGTTCTGGGACCAAAAGACATCAAGCTGGATGTCAATGGTTAGGGTTGTCCTCCAGGCCCACAGCAGGAGAAAATGTGTGAGGAGTGGTCTCAAGAGAAGTTGACCACAGTTTGCTGTATTAAAGAGGAAGTAAACCCTAATGGGTTTACTTCCTCTCTGTTTCCCTGCAAAGGTAAAGCATAATGGGCTACTATGCATCGCATAGTAGCCCATTATGTGTCACTTACCTGAAACCGAAGCCTGTGACGTCCCCGATTTCCTCGCCGGCTGGAAGCGTCCATCTTCCTTCCGGGGGAGCGGACTCCGGCTCTGCGACTGGCCGGAGTCGCGTGACGTCACTCCCGCGCGTGTGTGCGTGGGAGCCGCCAGTCACGGCATGACCTGTACTTGGAATGGCACAGCGTGAGATCTAAAGTGCACATGCGCCGAAGAAATCCTTGTACGGGGAATTGTAAATATCTCTTAAACCGTGTAGGTTTAGGAGATATTTACAGCACCTACCGGTAAGCCTTAATATAAGCTTACCTGTAGGTAAAAGTGTGTTGTAAGGGTTTACAACCACTTTAAATTACAAGTAAAGGAAAAACTTTTTTTTTTCAGTCTTTGAGAGAGATTAGCACACCTTTCAGTTTTTATTTATCTTTGCCCCTGTCAGAGATTCACCATCTCTATTTGTCCTGTTTATTATTGTTGTCCCCAGAAAAGTAAGGAAATCTTCCAATGGGTACACTAGTTCTGGTGACCTGGGGGACCCCTAGGAATTCCCATAATTTGCAGGGATTTCCTCTCACTTCCTGTTTTGGCTATGGAACAGGAAGCAAAGGGAAATCTCCCCAATGGGACATAAACGGCCAAAATAAAAAAAAATAAAAAAAAAAACTGACAGGGATTATGACCCCCCCCTTAATCTCCAAAAAAAAAAACCTATAGATCTTGCCAATTTTGAGCTCAACTGTACAATGGAGCAGTTTACCTGCTTAAAATGATTTTGCAGCATTTCACAAGAGCTTTAAAGTAGCACTGAGCAAATGCCAGCAGTATGTATCCAAGGATCAGAACTGTTGAATTATGTGCCCAAAAAAGACCAGCAGAAGGCAACGGACATGTCACCAGCATTGCCTTTCAAGTTCCCTGATGCAAAACATTTCCCTATTACTGATTTAATATGCCATTTTATGTTAATGTGTCTCTGTGAAGAGGCAGCCTTCTTGGTAGAGGTAGGCAGGACTTTGGTTCTTCATGTCAGAGTTGTCCCCTGATGACTGGTGGGGGAATATTCAAGGAGCAGCAGAATAAATTCGGAAAGCAGAGATACATAGAACAGATAAAGCAGAAGCAGAGAGATCCTTGCACTGCAGGTTCCCAGGTACAGCTTTCTCTCCAGCAAAAAAGAACAGTGAGCAGCATAGTAGTAGTGTTCTAAACCCGATTTAGAGGCACAGCAGTACCTACTTAGATGATATCACAGATATGAGGGCCAAGCTTTTTTTTTTTTTTGCTTTTTTTTTTTTTTAAATCTGAATTTTTGTTAGATGCACAAAAATACAACAATTCTAACAAAATTGAACAGATGCAGGGGATTTAATCCCCCTAGGGAAGATCCATGAGATTTGCAAAGTAACAATACATTGATAAATAGTCAGTACTGCAGCATTAAGAGGTAGAAAGGAATTTTGCAGGTATAACATTTTGCATCAGGATTTTTGCTGAGAAGGAAATAGGAAGCAGGCTTTAAATAGTGGGTAGGAAAGAGGAAGAGGGAAGGTTTGTAGTTGGAATCAATCTAATATAGTTCTGAGTAACGGCTGAGTGACTATACATCCAGACCCTAAATAGTGAGGGAGCTTGATTAAAAAGCAGAGTCTGTAAGAATCTGTGTGGGTACCAGGAAGTAAATCATTGTAGATTGGTTGTGGTTGACTTGGGTGTCTAGCCAGGGTGCCCACACTTTCAAAAATTATATTGTGGGAAGTTCTGTTTTTTCCTAAGCTGTAGTTATGGCTTTTCTGGAATAATATAGCGGCCCCAAAAGAGATTTTTCTGATCTCTCTGGAGCCAGATTGTCTATCAGTCGCAACAAACAAATATTTTGGTAGACCTACCAAATTTGTGACTGGTTAGATCTGTGATGTAGGTTGTCAATTATTACAGTGGCATGGAGTGATTGTGGACAATTCCACACAGATAACGTACAGTATTCCCAACAATTGGGTCAATTAAGTAAAATATCAACGTCTCATTTATTAATACAATAGGCATATCCACGGAAAGAAAAACGTCTTATTTTGTTGGGTGGAAAACATTGCAAAATCGCCACAGGAAGAGGCCTGAACCTCTCAACCCCGTCATTTTATTTTGTGCTCCAAGGAACAGAAGAAAAGGAAAAAATAGTTCTAATAAAGTAGGGAAAAGAAAATAGAAGAAAGTGGTTAGGAGAGAATTATTAAAGCGCTACATAAACTGTTGGCGCTATATAAATCCTGTATAATAATAATTATGGAAAGGATCAAAAGGAGTGGGGAGGGAGGGGGAACCTGGTGGGAGAGTGACTTCTACCAACCACATATGCAATCTAAGCGTTTGCTAGAGAGCCATCTATGACCCGAGCAGAGACACCCCTTTGTCAGAATAAACGTGTTCCATAGCCTCCGTGGTTTAAAGTGCTTTTTCTGTTTGTTCTGCGCCGTAAGGATCAAGTCCTCCAATTTATTTATATCCTCTACTTTGCGCAACCAAGTCCCAATAGAGGGAAGTGTTTGCTTCTTTCAAAGTAGGGGGATGCAAGATATGGCAGCATTCAATAAATATCGCACGATTGATTTTTGGCATTGTTTCGTTGGGATTGTGGTATCGTGGAGTAAAAAGAAAGCAGGATCGTCAGGAATCCTATAGTCTGTAAATTTTTGGGTGATATTCTGGACAGTTGTCCAAAATTGTTTCAGCTTAGGGCAAGACCAAAATATATGGAGGAGCGTTCCCCTGTCCATCTGGCATTTCCAACATCTATCAATGTTGTTCAGGTAGTATTTCTGCAATAACCAAGATGTATAGTATCACCTGTTCAGGAGTTTATAATTAGACTCCTGTATTTGATGGCTTTAATGAGAATCTAAGCATATTTTGTTTTTGGAGTACCGTAAAGGATCAGTTTAGGTCTACTTCCCATTTTTGTAAAAAAAAAAAAAAAAAAAAAAGGCAGTTGTGGTTGTTCAGAGGGGAGGTAAAGCAAGGTATAGGTTTTAGATAATACTTGTGTCAGAATTCATTTGTACAAGCAGTAATCCTCAAAAGTTGTTAAGCTATGATTAAATTGGGTAGGATTTGCAATAGAATGTAAGCAGTGATGCAGTTGCAGAGCGTTCCAAAAAGAAAGTTGAAAATGGCCAGAATCACTCGTCAATGACAGACTGGAAGGCCAATGGTCCCCTTCTTAAAAAATTAGGTGCTTGGTCTTGACCCGTTTTGAGAGAGCGTCCTGAACGAACACATTCCTATTCCAGGAGGAAACGCCGGATTGCCCAATATGGGCAACAGAGGAGAGTCTTGAGTGGAGAGGGAAGCTGGGAAGACCGTCTTAAAGCATGCATGGAGCGTGGTGCCAAGTAGGGATGAGCTTTTAGCAGTAGTAGTCCTATATTTTGATGCAAGTCCTAAACACGTGGAAGAAGTTGTATTTGAGATGTCCACAATGCCAGCAAGCTGAAAAGAGGCAGGGTTTGGTTTCTTCAGTCTCTGGGGCATAAAATAAGCCCTGTGCCAAAGTTTGAATTGTATCAGTTTGTCTCTGGCAGAGACTAGAGTTTGGAAGGGTATGTCCCATGGATCGTTCCAATTCTCCTTATCCAATTTAAGGGGGGCCATTATTATTTTTGATTAAGACGAGTTAGAGAAGAAGCCTTCATAAAAATATTTTTATTGATGGTGGCGGTAGGTTTGGACACGTAGCAAGATTTCGAGGTCTGTCACAAGAACTCACAGGCTGTCTACTGAATTGAATGCTGTAAGCATAGACAACCTGCATGTATATAAATAAATAGAAGGCTGGGAGGTAGTACTCTTGCCTGCAGCATTTCATTTGGCTCCAGCCCCTAATACTAATTTTTGAAACCATATTTAGCCCAACTTTGGGGGACTTGTATAAGTAGAAAATGGTCTGGTTAGGGGTTTGCCATAGTGATATTTCGGAAGTGATATCCTGCTTTCGAGTACCATCAAACACTCACCTCCCAGGTTTTTAGCATGGTTAACATAGATGTGGTATGGGGTTTTGTGAGTTTTGCGTTCCTAAGATCGAGTGATCCAAGAGCTTTAGTATGGCAGCATCGAGCATTGGGTTGCTTGTGTCAGCATTGAGCCAAAAGTTAGTTGTTACTTGTTACATGTTTGGTGGCTACAAAGTTATAGAGATCTGGCATTACCAGGCCTCCTTTTTTTTTTTTTTTTTGAAGTGGGACTCGTGAGTGGGCTAAATTTGAATCTTTGTGGTCAGCCCTCCCAGAGAAATCTGGACAGTGTAGTAAGCATTTTAAAGAAAGAGATTGGTGAAGCAATATTGGCGAATTACAAAACGTATTATCAATTTGGCCAGTATTGTTATTAGGTTAATGTCTCCCAGGTGGCTCCATACCTTCAACTTAGTCTTTACACCATTCAGTAAGGCAATAAATTCAGCTCAACATATTCAGATGGTTTAACAGAAAATTGTATGCCCTAATAGGTGAAGTTGGAAACCCACTGAGGGTAAATTGAGGTGTATTCTGCAGCCTGCGAGACAGGGTCTACAGAAAATATAGATTTGGCCCAATTAGTCTTACATCCACAAAGCTCAGAGAATGCATTCAGGACCTGCAATGCTCCCTGTACAGAATGTGGGGTTCAGCAAAATCTTAAAGAAAAAAAAAATGCATCTGTGTACACGGCTACTATCTCTTCCAGCCAGCCAATCATCAGTTCCATAACCTGCTGAGATATCCTGAGAGCCTGGGTTCTCCGACAGTGGTGAATAGTGCTGGGGAGAGAGAGGACAGCCCTGCCTCATGCCCTTAAAAAGAAAGTAAGGTGACAATTCCCCACTCGGGCATATTGCTGCTCTTGGCTGACAGTAAATTGGCTGGATCCAATGTTTATATTATGGAAACCACATTTTCTTTAAGGCCTCCCACAATAAAGGATATTCTGCAGTGTCGAATGCTTTCTCTGTGCTCAGTAAGGCAAGTACTCTAGTGCCAGTGTTCAAATGCTTGGTCTGCAGCTTTTTTTTTTTTTTTTTTTTTTTTTTTTTTTTTTATTAAAAAGAGATATTTATTGAATTTATAAAATTACAATAAGCAAACCCCGTACATTTGTACAGAAATAAAGTGTACAATAACCAAACAATAAAATTTTTGTTTAAATCCACTCACATGTCTCATAATATTATAAACTGGGACTGGGTCGCACATAAGGTACAATATAAGCAGACATGCCATTTGTCAGAACAAAATGCACAGCAATTGTGAATATAGATGGATAGTAATTGAATTCAGAGGCCAAGGCCAAAGTCAAGGGACTCAACAAGGCATTTGCTTGGTCTGCAGCTTAGCGAATAGGCATCTTATGTTGATATCAGTGGACTAGTATGGCATTAACCCAGCCTGGTCAGGCGCTCTTAGGTTATGTATTCTGATCTAACCTTTTAAAATAATTTGGTAAGAATTTTGATGTCACGGTTTAAGTGCTGTAGGCTTGTGTAAGGCACAAGGGGGCAGGTCCTTGAGGGATTTCTAAATTATAGCAATATAGGCTTCAAAAATTGATAGGTTCAGGACAGGATGAGTTTTGGAGAAAATATGCAAATATAATTCATTTTGGTAGGAGACTATGAGAGTGATATCATTTTTTATGTTCATCATGTTTTATTTCAATAGCGTGGTGATGCTTAGTCCAAGTTGGTTGCAGCTGCTGAGGTGTTACTTGGATGTGTCCCTGTCTTGTATCTGGTGTCTCCTGGGATAGATGGGGCTATACTTGATGCCGCTATGCCTGAGTGCTTGCAGACGTCTTTGAAGGAGTGGCAGTGTTGTTGCATTTCTTGTAATCCCAGAATAGGAATATCCAGCCCTTCTCGAAGTGTAATTACTGGGTTTTTGGCTCACGGCCTGGTCATGGTCCCTATAGTTTAGAAAGCGCACCAGGAAAGGCCTAGGTGGTGCCCCTGGTACTGGGGGTTTGGGAGGCACCTGATTGTGCTCTCTTTATCATGCAAGTCAGAGGCAGGTTAGTGAGGCCTAGTAGGCTGGTTAGACATTTTTCAGTAAAGTTCAGACACTACCTTTTCTGGCATTCCCAGGACCCTCGCATTACTTATTAGGCGTTTCTTTGTGTGTTGATGGATTGAGTTTCTGAATCTCTGCAGTGTGAGCTCAGAAGACATGTCTTGTGGATAGAGAATCTATTTTCAAGGTAAGAAATGGCTCCTCTAGTGCTTGCCTCTATCCTACACAAGAGAAGAGGCCTGTGTACTGACAGATATTTTGGCGGAATCTGGTTTTATATCCAATATGGCCTCTTGAGTCAAGTGCGGAAGCTGTGACATGAGTTTGTATGGGGGTGCTTTGGTTTATGGTGATACAACAGTTCGCTCCAGGAGAGGCTTGCTGTTGGTAGGGACTCCAAACAGATTTAGCAGAGAAGGTAGGTATGTATCGGGATAATGTCAGGAATGCTGAAAATCGAAGCCCACCTGAGGCTGGCCACAGATTATGCCAAACTGCTGGCAGTGATCGTAGGACAAAAAAAAAACCAACAGGTCTCCTGCAGACTGTCCCGTGTAAGCTGTCAGCGCGTATGGGCAGACAGTTTTACACTGACAGGGAAAATCCATGAATTGCCACAATGCTCAACAGCACCATGGTAGTTCACTGAAAACTACAAGCCGACAGCCGCAAAGGCTGTCGGTACTTGTAGTTGATTCACAGAGATCTGTGAATCAGTAATGCGGCTGTGTGGGCAGAGCGTTCTCTTTGAATTGTGGCACTCTATGGGTGTAACATGTTCAGAAACGTGAACTTTAAGGACACACATTTTCCCTGCTGTATACCTTTTTAAAAAAATATATATATATTTTGATCAGAGAGTGCATGTCAGCATACAGGTGATACTCGAAAAATTAGAATATCGTGCAAAAGTTCATTTATTTCATTAATGCAATTTAAAAGGTGAAACTAATATATGAGATAGACTCATTACATGCAAAGCAAGATAGTTCAAGCCGTGATTTATCATAATTGTGGTGATTATGGCTTACAGCTCATGAAAACCCCAAATCCACAATCTCAGAAAATTAGAATATTACATGCAATCAATAAAACAAGGATTGTACATAGAACAATATCGGACCTCTGAAAAGTATAAGCATGCATATGTACTCAGTACTTGGTTTGGGCCCCTTTTGCAGCAATTACTGCCTCAATGTGGCATGGAAGCTATCAGCCTGTGGCACTGCTGAGGTGTTATGGAAGACCAGGATGCTTCAATAGCAGCCTTCAGCTCTTCTGCATTGTTCGGTCTCATGTCTCTCATCTTTCTTTTGGCAATGCCCCATAGATTCTCTATGGGGTTCAGGTCAGGCGAGTTTGCTGGCCAATCAAGCACAGTAATCCAACGGTCATTGAACCAGGTTTTTGTGCTTTTGGCAGTGTGGGCAGGTGCCAAGTCCTGCTGGAAAATTAAGTCAGCATCCCCATAGAGCTCGTCTGCGGAAGGAAGCATGAAGTGCTCCAAAATCTCCTGGTAGACTGCTGCGTTGACCCTGGACTTAATGAAGCACAGTGGACCAACACCAGCAGATGACATGGCTCCCCAAATCAACAGACTGTGGAAACTTCACACTGGACTTCAAGCAACTTGCAGTGTGTGCCTCTCCAGCCTTCCTCCATACTCTGGGTCCTTGGTTTCCAAATGAGATGCAAAATTTGCTCTCATCAGAAAAGAGGACTTTGGACCACTGAGCAACAGACCAGGTCTATTTTTCTTTAGCCCAGGTAAGATGCTTCTGATGTTGGTGGTTGTTCAGGAGTGGCTTGACAAGAGGAATACAACATTTGAAGCCCATGTCCAGGATCCGTCTGTGTGTGGTGGCTCTTGATGCACTGACTCCAGCCTCAGTCCACTCCTTGTGAAAGTCCCCAACCCTTTTGCATGGCCTTTTCCTGACAATCCTCTCCAGGCTGTGGTCATCCCTGCTGCTTGTACACCTTTTTCTTCCACACTTTTCCCTTCCACATACCTTTCTATTAATGTGCTTTGATACAGCACTTTAGGAACATCCAACTTCTTTTGCAATTAGCTTTTTGGAGGCTTTTCCTCCTTATGAAGGGTGTCAATGATGGTTTTCTGCACAACTGTCAGGTCAGCAGTCTTTCCCATGATTGTGATTCCTACTAAACCAGACTGAGAGACCATTAAAGGCTCAGGAACCCTTTGTGGGTGTTATGGCTTAATTAGCTGATTAGAGTGGGACACTTTTGAGCTTAGAATATTGCACCTTTTCACAATATTCAAATTTTCTGAGATTGTGGATTTGGGATTTTCATGAGCTGTAAGCCATAATCATCACAATTATGACAAATCACAGCTTGAACCATCTTGCTTTGCATGCAATGAGTCTATCTCATATATTAGTTTCACCTTTTAAGTTGCATTAGTGAAATAAATGAACTTTTGCACAATATTCTAATTTTTCAAGTATCACCTGTAAAGTACAAGTAACATGCAACACTTGAGTTAGTCCATATGAAACAAATAAAACTATCACATGAGCATGTGACCAAAGGACAAAACACATTAGAGGGGACCCAATTTTAACATGCCATCTGTAGACGTGTGCTAAGAAATTGATATGAGCAATAGCTATATGAACTTTTTAGTACAATACAATAACTTCCATATATAAACGGTCGTAACAAAAGGTGTGATCTGGGGCTAACTGTTTTGCCATCAATATAATGAAACCTGTAATGAAGGAAACTGAGGGAAAATAAAATAAGGGATGGGGAAATCACAAAGTGAAGAACAACATGCTGCAAGTACAGAAAAATACAGGCAGAGAGCATATGAGCTCAGAGGATTTCAGGAAAAATCAACAGGTATTTTTTTTGCACTTATCAAGTAGATAGAACAAAAAACTTTCAATCGTATATTTAGTAGACCGAAAAGGAGAAAATGTTTTTATTTTTAAGGTTTACATATTTTTTTTTTAATTTTTATATATTCACTAAAAGATACTAGATATTAGTTTATAGTTCAAGGGCACTTTAAAAGTGAGCTCATTCTGTTCATTCTATTCTGAATTGTATTTACCCAGACTCCTCTTCACCCTTGATGTATGGTAGCCATGATTGTACGGTATAGATTTTGTTGTGTTGTTTTTTTTTTTTTGTTTTTTTTTCCTTAACTGTTTTAGGCTGTTCTGATATCTTTGAACACTTGGTGATGCACACAATCTTGTCATGGATGGATGTAGTTTCCAATGCTCAGAAAAGGAAAGGTGGGGATGAAAGAAGTAGGGAACAAACACTGTGGGGGTGCCAGGACCACCAAGCATTTGTGATAAGCCAAGGTTTACTAACACATCTGTTTACGGTTTCCCTGGCAGTGTGTGTTTAGTCCCCTTAAAAATAAGATTGTTGACAAATCCGGGGTAAAGGATAAGTTCTCTTTTTATAACATGTTACACCCATATTCAGGGTGCAACATGTAACAACGTGTTATGAAAGGACCGGGCCCTGATCCCCAGCTTTGACAGCTAGCCGGGATCTTCTTGCCCGCCAGCCGCGTCACTTATTCACAGTGCTCTGTGAATAGGAAAACAGCCTTAGCAGTTGTCTGCTTGTAGTTCTCAATAAACTACCATAGAGATATAAGCGCTGTGGTAGTTCATTGATTCTTCCTGTCTAAGTGTATTGGCTTGCCCGTACGAGGTACGAGCATGTAGATATACTGACGGTCTGCAGGAGTCCTGCATGACATCAGCGATCAGCTGATCGCTGGTGCAATGCTTTACAGGCTCCTACAACCTAAAAATAATAAATGCACTTTTTTTTTTTTTACCTACAAAAAATGTGCATTTATTTTTGTAAACAGGTGAACTTATCCTTTAAGCTGGGTACACATTGATCGGCCACTTCAGCAGAAACCAGGGGAATTTTGATGTGTATAGCCTGTTCTGTTCGACAGAAGCTGATCATTAGACTAGCTTCTGTCAAATGGTCCTGCTGGAAAACCAGCATTTAATCAGTCACTGCAGCTCAGATCAGTGTATTCTGACAGGGAAGGACAGGGATTGTCTGAATACAATAGCACTGTAGGGGAGATTTCCTGCATTCACACCGCTATGTGTGGATGCAGGAATCTGAGTAGTTTTTTTTTTTTTTTTTTCAGCCCACTGGTTGAATGAAAGGAAAAAAAAAAAAGTGTGTACCCAGCTTAAAAATATCTTGATCAGGCAGTGCCAACTCCATGGCTATTGGCACTTTTAGGCCACTACTATTGAAGTAGGAAGACGACTAAAAATTGCTGATTTGTCTTGTCTGCATGATAACTGTTTTAGCTAATTTTATATATGTTCTCTTTCTTTCTATGGTGATTGGAATTTTTGCATTGTTTTCTTTTTGGGTTTTGTTTAATCCTAACAGTACATCAACAAAAAAATTACCCACTGATGGAGGGAATGACTCTGGGCTTCAGAAAAGAAAAGTAATCAGAATGGGAACTGCTGCTCAACAAAGGCCAAAGAGTGCCCCAGCTGCACTGTTGAAAAAAACAGGTATGTTTCTCTTTGTTTGGAAATTGATAACTGGGCATTTTGAGGTGGCTAGCATGTATAGATATATGTAAAGCATTTGTTAACCCAAAAAAAGGATCCTTCTTCTTTAAAGCATGTTATATGACACAATGCTTGTGCTGTGTCATTTGGCCCCCTGTAATACCTTTAAAAAACCTGGCTGATCCTGCCAGTTTCTCCCCACCCCTCTGTAAACTGACCACAGTGTATCATGGCTGCTGAGACCAGACACCGTGGTCAGTTTACATGCCTCTGTCAGCAGCCTGCTATCTGCTCTCCTCTCTGCTCCTGTGCTTCCTCCCCCGTCCCCTCTCTATCTATGTGAGCCACCCCTCCCCTCTCCTGCTGCTCTCATAACACAAACCTGTATACACCATCAGCACTGCCTCTTATTGCAGTGTCCCCCTCTGTGAATGATTTATAAATGCTGTAAATAACTCATTTCACAGCTGAGATTGCAATCACATGACCAGCCAGCTCTCTCCTCCTACCCTCCAGACTGACATCAGCAGAGGAATCTCAGCCCCCGCACGCTGCATCTCTCAGAGGAAGAAAGGAGAAAGCTGGCCTGTCATGTGATCGCAATCTCAGCTCTGAAATTAGGTATTTGCAGCATTTATTTTTCTTGTCAAAAGAAGTTTATTGAGTATACAATGTTATAAAGATACATAAAGTAAGTTTACAAGGATCTATAAAGTAAGCTCATTGTTTTACAGTAGGGTTTACATAGGTAAATATCATGAAATTTCAAATATTAAACATTGGGTTCACGTAAACCTAAATTAAAGATATATATCATTTCCTTAGTTACTTTTGTAGTTATTTAAATGATTTATACCTACTATACATATTGTTTACAAGTAGAGTGTATATAGGTCAAATAAATTCTGATAATGAGCTTTAATCGTAAGGTGGAGAAAAGGAAAGAGAAAGAAGAAAAAGGGTTGAAAGGTAGAGGTATGGTCCACAAGGTTGTCCCGCTCGTCAGTTTATTATTCTTTTTAGTTCTCTTTGAAGCCTTAGAATGGGTGTCTCTGTAAGTCATTTAATCTGTTACCATGGCAACAGGACAGAGTCATTGAAGTTTGACAGGAACTGTTGTTTTATCCAAGGATGCCAAAGTTTTTCAAATTTTGGAATTTGATTTTGATCGATGGCTACCATCTTAGCATGGGACATTGTATTATTCATTCTGTGAATTGTTTCTGCTAGTACCAATGTAGGAGATTTCCATGCCTTGGCCACTGTTTGTTTTGCAGCCGTTATTAGTTGGATCATAAGTTTGAATTGAGAGAGTGTTAACCGTTCCGGTTTTAGATTAAGTAAAGTTAAATATGGATCTGGTTGTATTATTTTTTTAAATATTTTAGATGCAATCACGAAGACTTCCTTCCAGAAGGTTTGGATTACTGGGCACGTCCACCATATGTGTAAATATGTGCCTATTTCTGGGCATCCTCGAAAACAAAGAGCTGAGGTATTAGGTGAATATTTTGCCACTCTAGCGGGTACAAGGTACCAGCGAGTTAGGACTTTATAATTTGTCTCCAGTGCTAAAATGTTGGGTGAAGATGACTTAGATGTGAGCCATATGTTAGACCAGTCCGTGTCTTCTAAAGTTCGTCCCAGGTCCTCCTCCCACCTCTGAACATAAGAGGGTCTATTAAGATTTGCTACTCCATATAATTGATTATAAAGTGATGAAATTGTACCTTTAGCAAATGGATCTTTTGTACAGATTGATTCAAAAATGGATAATTGGGATAATGGTGTATCCCCCTTTAGGAATGGTGTATAGAAATTTTTGATTTGGAGATATCTAAATATCTCAGAGTTTGGTAGATCATATTTTTCTCTAAGCGATGGGAATGAAAGGAATGATTTAGATGCTATGAAGTCATTTAGTGTCTGAATGCCTGATGTTGTCCAAGCTTTAAAAGAATTTGGGTAGATCCATGCCGGATAAAAGGCCGGATTTCTGATAAAAGAAAGGAGAGGATTGTGTGAAGATTGTAACTGATATTTGGTTTTTAGTTTATCCCAGAGAGATAAGAAGTGTTTAGTTATGGGATTATGAATTTTAAAGCGGTCTTTAGGATCAAGCCATAATAAATTTGATATTAATAGAGGGTCATTTTCTGAAGCCTCTATAATTACCCATAATGGGATTTCCTGTTTTGCATGGTATTTGGACAGACTGGCCAAATGTGCTGCTCTGTAGTAGTTAGTAAAATTAGGGTATCCCAGGCCTCCTTTATTTTTGGGAAGATGTAGTGTGTGTATAGGTATACGTGGTTTAGAAGAGCCCCATATAAACGAAGTTGCTCTTTTTTGTACTATTCTCAAAAAATAGGAAGGAATTGGAATAGGGAGGACTCTGAATAGATAAAGCAATTTGGGTAGAATAGTCATTTTGATTGCATTAATCTTCCCTATCCAGGATAAAGGAAGTTGCGACCATTGTTTTATTAGATTTGTGATCTGTCTTAATACAGGAGGATAATTGGTTGAGAATAAGTCAGAATGAGATGCTGTTAAATGAATTCCAAGATATGGGATTGATTTTTCTGCCCATGTGAATGGGAGTGCAGCCCTAGCCGGGATCAATTCCATGTTTGTGAGTGAAATATTAAGCATTAGGCATTTCTTAGGATTAATCATAAGGCCGGATAGGGCTGCAAACCCATCAAGAGCTGGTATTAAGTTAGGACCAGAGACCTGTGGTGATGATAGAAAAAGTAATATATCGTCTGCAAATATACATAATTTGTGTGTAATACCTCCTACTTCAATGCCAGTTATAGTTTGGTTTGTTCTGATGTATTGGGCCATGGGTTCGAGTATAAGGGCAAATAATAAGGGAGATAATGGGCAACCCTGTCGGGTACCTCTTTCGATATTAAAGGCTTCAGATTTGTATCCAGCATATTTTATATAGGCTTTGGGTTTATTATATAATGCTTTGATCCATGTTAAAAAGTGGGGTCCAAAACCCCATTTTTGTAATGAATATTGCATATATTGCCAGGATACTGTGTCAAATGCCCTCTTAATATCGAGAGATAGAAAACATAAAGGGATTTTCCGTTTTTTAGCAATATGTGCCAATAACACTGCCCTGCGTATATTATCGCCTGCCTGTCTATTTGGCATGAAGCCTACTTGATCTCTATGTATTAATTTTCCTATAATGCTATTGAGGCGTTTTGCTATTATTTTTGCTAATAATTTAATATCGAGGTTTAACAGAGAGATAGGCCGATAATTCACACAGGAAGTATCATCAGAAAGGGGTTTTGGGATCATACAAACAATTGCCATTAGTGTTTCTTGCCGAAAAGAATGTCCATCTAGAAGTTTGTTAAAAGTTTCAGTGAGAATGGGAGAGAGTATTCCTGAGAATGTTTTATAGTATAAAGCCGAGTAGCCGTCTGGGCCTGGTCTTTTGTTAAGTTTTAGGTCTTTTATGGCGTTAGCAACTTCATCTATAGTTATAGGCTCATCCAAACTGCTTTTTTGATTCTGAGATAACTCAGGTAAGGTTATTTTTGAGAAGAAGGATTCAGCTTCTGTAGGATTAAATTCATTGTTTGTCTTGTATAAAGTTGCGAGATGTGAGTGAAATTTATGGACTATTTTAACTGGATTACAAGTGTAAACATTTTTTGATAATTTCAAACGTATTGGTTTGAAAGATTTGTTAGTTGAATTTAATGCCCGAGCCAAATATGTACCTGGTTTGTTTGTATTCATGTAGAAATTGTGTTTGGAGCGTTTGAGGGATTTATCAACTGACTCAGTGAGAAATAGATCGTATTCCAATCTAGATTTTTCCAGATGAGATTTTGTACTCTGAGATGGATTATCTTGAAATGATATGTAGGCTGCATTAAAATTGAGTTCTAGTTTTTTTGCTAGATTTTTGCGTTCCCGTTTAAATAGTGCCATTTGTCTTTGTATTGTACCACGCAAGACAGGCTTATGAGCTTCCCACAGTGTTATTGGGGAGATGTCTGTTGTATTATTAATTGATATGTATTCCTTTAAAGCTTGTTCAATGGCCATCTGATGTAGTGGGTGTTTGAGCATTATGTCCGGTAAGTACCACGTTGGGTCATGCGCTTTTGGTATGGCTGAGGCTATAGTAGTGTATACTGCATTATGGTCAGACCACGGAATCGGAATTATATCTGATGCAATAATTTCTGGTATCATTCCTATTGTTAGAAAAATATGATCTATTCTGGTGAAGGTTTGATGAGGGTGCGAGAAATAAGTGAATTTCTTTTTCATTGGGTTACTTTCTCTCCATGAATCTACCAGATTGTATTTGGAAAGAAGTTGAGAAAAAGGTAATCTAGAGGTTATTTTGGATGGTGTAAAAGGTGATTTATCTAGAAATGGGAGGAGGACCTGGTTCGAATCCCCACACATTATCACTGTTCCTATTTTGTGTGTATTAATCACTTGTAATATATGTGAGAGGAATGGTGTAGGTTGTTTGTTAGGAGCGTAGTAGGAAATCACTGTGATTGCTGTATCCATTATATAACCCATGAGTATCAGGTATCTACCTTCTGGGTCTTTAATTTCTGATGATAAGGTGAATGGTGTGGATCGGTGAAATGCAATTAGAGTTCCCCTTTGCTTGGTACAGGCAGAAGCCGTGTAAATTTGTTGATAAAAAGGAGAAATATATTTTGGAGTAGAATCTTTGGTGAAGTGTGTTTCTTGGAGGCATACTATGTGAGCCTTCTTGTTATGGAAAGTACGGAAGGCTTTGGTCCTTTTTTGTGGGACATTTATTCCCTGAACATTCAGGGAAAGTATATTCAGTGGTGCCATGGCAATAGATCAAATAGTTTTGACTTACTTTTTGTTATGCAGAGCTGACTGCGCAGATCAACCTGTGTGGACTGAAGAGATGAATAGATAGAAAAGAAACCAGTGAATTCTGGAGTAAAGAGTAAACAAAAAACATATGAGATTAGATGATACATTGTATAAATTATTTTTTGCAAGTAATCAGAATTTACCCGTGAAAGAGAATAAATATCTCTCTCAGGGGAATAAGTGCCTTCGTCACACTCCCACATAATATGGTTGGGAGAATGAGGAGGGCTAATGGGGGTACACGGATCTTCCGCTTACAGGAGAGAAGTGCTATGTCAAAAGACATCAAAATGATCTTTCATTAATTGGAGTGCAGAATATAGTTTTTGTTGAAATTATTTATTCCAGGGTGGTTGTATATGGTTAGTCTTGCCCTAGGCTAGATAATTCAGTTAGAAAGGTACTGTTAATAACTTTGGTATTGATGAAGATAGTTTGAATTACTTTGGGATTTTAACCCTTTTAGAGTAAACAATTACATATTTTATTCATACGTAACTGTTTAGATATGTTAACTCATAAAATTGAGGTTGTATTGCTTCAGATTAGAATAAACAAAAACATAATTCTAGGAACTAGTTAGGTAATAATATATTTGTTTTAAGAAAAGAAAGAAAAAGCTTCCATTACTTCTGGATTATTGAACATATTTGTCCTAAAAAGTAATAAATCTATTGTTATTACCTGATAATATATAACTGAACAAGAATTTCCTTATTTCACTTATATATTCTAAGGCTATATGAATCAGAAGTAATAAGAAATATAACTGGAATGTAACATGATCCCACACAGTGTGTGACTATCAGAATGCAGTTACATTCAGTTATAAATATAGGTTTTTTATAGAGAACCATCTCTTAGTATAATAAATGAAGAGATATCAGGAATTAGGATGTCAGTCCATTGAATCTTCTTGGTCCATGGATGATGTGGCATAACGGCCTCTTTTGTGAGAATGATGATTCCCATTTTGTTCTGAAATTTTCTGGGTGCTGCCTGAAGGTGAAGATGATGCCATTCTTCTGCGTGTGGGAGAGTTGCTGCTTGTGGGTTCTGTCAGATTTAATTTTAAAAGGGTTTGTTGTAGTTCATCTGCTGATCTGCTTCTGTAAATTGTACCTTGGTAGTTAAATCTGACTGAAAAGGGGAAGCCCCATTGATACATAATGTTGTGGCGTTGCAGTTCCATTAGTTGGGGTTTCATGGATCGTCTTTTAGTAATAGTAAGTTGGGATAGGTCAGCAAAAATTTGATAATTGTGTCCTTGAAAATTAAGTTCCTTTTTTTCTCTTGCAGCAATTAGTATTTGTTCTTTCGTTCTGTAATAATGAAATTTTGTGATTATATCACGTGGGGGTCCATCTTTCTTTTTGGCTGTGAGGGCTCTGTGTACTCTGTCCAGTTCTAAACGTTCAATAGGGATATCTGGCTTTAGTTCTTGTAATAGAGCAGTAATAGTAGATTGCAGGTCTGTCACAGTTTCAGGTATTCCCCTTATGCGTAAGTTTGAACGTCTGGCTCTATTTTCGTAATCTTCGAGCTTAGTTTGAAGTATTAAATTCTCTTTTTTTAATTGTTCCAATTCTGTTATATTTTCTTGGGTTGTAATTTCAATTTCATCCATTTTTATTTCTAAGGCTGCGGTGCGGTTTCCCAGCTCTCTTATTTCTTTGGTTAGGCTGTTTGTTATTTGGTCTGAGGTTTGTTTTAAAGCCTTATGAAGCATCTTTTCAAATTGTAATAATATTACTGGGGATACTGAGGAGGCTTGTGGAGAAGTTTGTGAGAGGATTTGTTCTGTATCTGACTCAAATGGAGAGTCTTGCTGTGACATTTTCTGTCTGTGAGAGCGCCCTGATGCTGTATCTTGTGAGGTGACTGGAGCTGCTTCAGCTGCAGTGAGTGCCTGTGAGCTCTTTGTGAGGTGATTTTTATTTCTGCCACGGTTTCCTCCCAGTACCATATTTCCTTCCCAAACTTTCACAGTTTGTTCCCAGGGGCAAAAAGGTTCAAATGGATACCTTTTGAGCCTGCAGGCTCCGCTTTGTCCTTCTCTTCTCTCCTCAGCGGTGTGGAGCTCTAACAATGCATGTCTGCTCTGCTAGGCTCCGCCTCCTGCCCCTTGCAGCATTTATTTTTATAAATCACACAGAGAGGGGGATACTACAATAGGAGGCAGTGCTGATGGTGTATACAGGTTAGAGTGGCTTAACAGCCACTTTAAAGTGGTAGTAAACTGAAGAACTGCTAAATCTGCTGACAGGCAGGGTTTTATAAGACTGAAAAAACATACACATAAGGGTGCAAACGCCTAGTGCATTAGCACAAAGAACATTTATTGAAAACACAAGACACTGTTGTACTCCCAAAATAGAATATAAAATCAAGCTTGTCATATAAGACGCTCCAGCTGGTGAGGTGGGTGACTCTGTTGCCACATGGTAGAAAAGCTTGCACGTTTCGAGGGGAAGCTCTGAGGAAGGGGGTTTGTCCCCCAAATTATTTAAGCTTTTCTACCGTGTGGCAGTAGTCACCCGCCTCACCAGCTGGAGCGTCTTGCATGACCAACTTGATTTTATTTTCTACTTTGTTGAAAACACAAGACAGTGTTGTACTCGCAAATAGTTTTGGTGGTAATGCACTAGGTGTTTGCGCCCTTTTGTGTATTTTTGCAGTGTTTGGAGGACCGCCCAGTCTGAGGAGGGCTGCCACGCTGAAACCACTGCCTGCCATGCTCCTGTTTTTTTGGGGAAGTCCTGGGATTGAGCGCTGGATGGTGATTTTTGGTTTGTCTGTCCGGTGTTTTATAACAGAGACCCTAGAGGTCTCTTCTTTCATAAATGTCCCCCCTGCCTGTCAGCAGGTAATGTGATCTGAGCCACACATGCTTTCCAACCATAATTGCAGCTCGCTCTGCGTGTCGCAGGAATGCGACTCCCATGCACATGTGCAGGAGGGACTTCACCCTGCCCCAGCCACTTAAGCAGCCAAAGATACGAAACCCTGGAGGTAGACTGGGTGAAGATGGAAGCTCCGGGTAAGCTGTGACAGTGCTGCGCTGGAGGGCTCTGTTTATAAGCAAGTCTGCTATAATATACGAATGTGCAACGCATATTGTCACCTACACCGAAGAATCTGTAATGATCTTACTCCTGAGATTACTTGGCGTGGCTCATATTGTCAGTCAAAAGATACCTTTTCCTCCACTGTGTCCCATCTAACTACAAGATAAATTAGGATATGGACAGTTAGATCATGCCTAAATCTGGCTGATTTTTCACGGATCTGTTTTGGCACACAAATGTTAAAACTCCTGAGTCCCCCCTACTGACCGCCGTACCGGATGGAGCCATCCTGTTTGTCTCTGGCCCTATACTGGAAAGTTGTGGTGTGACGTTACCAGTGATTGAGCGTCAGGTTGCCATACAAGCTTACTTAAGCTTGCCTTCTGGTAAGCGTGTAATTCATACGGTGGTGGATCTCCTCACATGGTGGTGTCTGTGTGATCGATTAACCTCATTTTCACTTTCTTTGAATACCTCTGGATGTTTCACTCAAAAACTTTTTATTATTACACCCACATTTTTTATTGTTGGGACTATTCAGTTCATTTTTTACCACTCTTATGTTTTTGGCACTAATATTGCTTGTTTTGTAATACCTTTTGGGTCCATCACAGATCCTTTGACTTTATTTATCCATTTATTTTCAATATATATCTTTCACTTTTGTTGCTGCTCACGTTTTCATTATCTATTGTATTTGTGTATATCTCACAATTTTTGAGCTGCAGCTTTTTTATAATTTTTTGATTCAGGTAGCGCGGTAAACCTTTTTTTCTGTTTGATGTATATGTCCACTGGATGGCCATACTCATTAAAACTAGTAATATGTTTCACTGAGCATGACCGGTGGTAAGCCCAGTGGCGGTGCGTCCATTAAGGCCGCCCCCTCTCTCCAGCCACTCCCTCTGTATAATGGATGGATTCATGCATTGCATGAATCTATTCATGGTGGCCGCCGCCGCCACCCCCTATTCAGGCGTCCAGCCCCTTTTCGGATGTGGGGCGCCTGAATTCCAGTGGCGGGGGTGTATTTTTGAAGCACCTTTATTAGAGTCATAGGCTCTAATAGGCTTAAAAAAAAAGGTGAACTGCGAGCTCAAAACATTGCGCTTGCAGTCCAACCAGGTGTGTTAGAAAAGCAAATGAATATTCACTTTCCTAACACTGAACCGCCTCTTAGCCAATCAGGTCTGTTACCCGTCACCTGATTGGCTGAAAAGACAGGTGCTACGATTGGACGCCTATCCAGGAGGAGGGGAGGAGACTCGTGGAGGACACAGGAGCCCCTGTCTGACCCGCTGCAAGGTCCCACCGCTCGCCGCTGTCACCCACATGCCTGACCCGCCACCGAGACATGGTAAGTGCTGGGCAGACGGTGAGCAGGGGGGGGGGGGGGGGCACAGTGGCACTATTTGATGGGGCACAGTGGCTGCGTTTTTTTTTTGTTTTTTTTTTTTTTTGTTTTGTTTTTTTTTTCCTTTTTCAGCATTTTTCTGTTTGTTTGCACCCTCCCCACCCCAAAAAAATTTGAGTACCAGCCGCCACTGGCTAAGACTGTGCCTGTTCATTATTGTTCAGTTACAGAGGAAAGGAGAATACAGAAAATAATTTTTCACTAAAAAAAAATTGTTAATTCATTGACTGACGGGGGTCACGAATATTGGTGCCTTTTAACTTTCATCCTAGAGAGAAAAAGGGCTGAAAGTGTAATTTTTTTTTTTTGTAATTTTTACTTTTACTCTTGCTCTTCTATGCAATACTACTGGTCTGTGGTTCTGGTCGTATACTCGTCAATAAATTTATGTTTACTAGTTAGTGTAGATTCACTTTCACAGTGAAATAACTGCACTGCTGATTTGTGCCGGAGCTGCCAATTCATTATAGGAATATGGTGCCTTTTTATTCATCTCTCGTTTTCAGTGGAAAATGCTGTAATCAGATTTCACTGCTTGAATTTCACAAATCTCTCTGCTGTAGTACAAGGAGTCAATGCCTTCTATAGTTTTATCACATTTTCCATGCACCAAAGCAACGCCATCATCTGGTCTCACTGGCAACCCATTGGACATTATCACATGAGGTACTGAAAAATAATGGAAGAAACCTGCGCTAATGAGCAATACGTGATAACAAATAAATAAAGTGCAGCTGCAAAAAAAACTTCAAATATCCATGAAGTGATAAACATATAAATAAAACTTTTGTGCGCTAGCAGTAATTAAATAAATAAATGAAGGATGCCTAGGAGACATAATGTGTGTGTGAATCCCAGCAAGAATAATAACAACAACAAGTGCATAGAATCATAAATCCAGCAAAATATTAGCATAAACCAAAAGTAAGTAGTCACACATCAAGGCAACTCATAATCAGTCCAAGACAGGATTCAAAAAAACAAGTAGAAGGGGAAAAAGTCCACCTGAAACAGAAGTGGAATTGTCACTTGAATTGACCAAGTTTCATATTTCATTTCCCAGGAAAATAAAAACGAGGAATGGCATCAGAAAACAACTGTAATGGTAGTAGCATGTTGGATATGTTTAATATAATCCAATTAGGAACACGGACTATAAAAGAAAACAATCTGTTGCAAAATATACTGTGCATGTAGATTCTCTTTTTTGGCTTTAAAGTCATTCTAAACCCTTATAGCAGTACAACATTAAGTTGTAAAGATGTGCAGCGCTAATATATTAAAGATAGGATATATGGGAACCCTATCAAAAAGGCATCCTCATAAATCCTAGTCCAAGTGTCACAAATACATTGTGTACAAATACAGCATCAAATAAGAAAAAAGAAGCATATTTGTAGACCCTGTGATAGATCCAGATGTATATAAATCCATAAAGTGTAAAGAGACCGCCACTATCTGATGTCTATAGCAATCCTATTAAAACATCTCACAAATAATAGTGATCAGAATAACAAGAACAGACACACATGAACTATGGTGTGATTTAACACAATACCCAGTGCATTAAAATATAAATCAACACATCGTAAAAATGTCCTGTCAATGACATCAAATTTGCTTATCACTAGTACAGTGTTTGAGGAAAGCTGTCCTCTGCCCTCTGCACGTTTGACCCATTAGACGTATACCGATTGAGTCCATGAACTCTGGTAAGCCTCCCTAATTTTTTGTTGGTGGTGGATACCTCTCACGGTGGTGACTCCCCTCTGGGATTCCTGGGACAGCCAAATATTTCCATCGGACTATTACCTTTGGGATCCCTTTTGTTATACCATCTTGGAATTCTTCACAGCTTTCCTCAAACACTGTGCTAGTGATAAGCAAATTTGATATGTCATTGACACAGGACATTTTTACAATGTGTTGATTTATATTTTAATGCACTGAGTATTATGTTAAATCACACCATAGTTCATGTGTGTCTGTTCTTGTTACTCTAAACTATTATGTGTGAGACATTTTTAATAGAATTGCTATAGACACCAGATAGTGGGGGTCTCTTTACACTTTATGGATTTTATATACATTTGGGTTATATCACAGGGTCTACAAAGACCATATACTATATGCTTCTTTTTTTGTTATTTGATTTGATGCTATATTTGTCTCACTTATAATTGGATTTTTGAGGGTGCCTTTTTGATAGGTTTCCAATATATCCTATCTTCAATATAGTAGCGCTGCACACCTTTACAAGCTTTTACATAGGCCTCTTTCACACGAGGGATCCGTATGTCCGTTTTTCATCCTTCCGTTTTCGGATGAAAAACGGACATACATGTATCCCTATGCAGCGTCAGATGTCAGTGGTGACGTGTCCACTGACATCCGACCCGCTCCGATCCGAAAAGTGTAACAGAGGAAAACCCTACTTTTCCATCCGTTATCGGATCGGGTGACGACGGACACTAAGGTCCGTCATCACCCGATCCCCCATAGGGGAGAGCGGCGCTCTGACAGGTCTGTCGCTGCACAATGTGCAGCGACAATGTGCAGCGATGGACCTGTCATCTTCCTGCTCGGCGGGGATCGGCAGAGCGATCCCCGCTGAGCAAGCGGGTGTTCACGGGGCAGATCATCACTGATCGTGTGAAAGAGCCCATACAGATCTGTTTGTCCTTTGTGGTGGTGGCTGCTTTCTTTTCTCATTGGGACATAAGCGCGGTATTCTATACTTTATACAATGACATTAAGTGATAAGGAAGACCACCAGCCATTAATTTACTTGTAAACTGCTTTGGGAACCAAAGTGATATCTTTTCAGCTTTTACATAATGGGGTCACATGACTCTTTTATTTTATTTATTTTTACTGTAGTGCAGCCTGGGCTGGGGGCAGGGCTAAGCCAGAGAGGTCACATGTCCTGTCATGTCACCTCAGCTTTTTCAGGCCCCTCCCCCCCAGTTCTTCCAAGTGGAGTGGAGATGTCAGTCAATAAGCTGATCCACCCACCATCACCTTCAGGTGGATTAGATCAGACAGATCCTACACAGTAAGCTGTGTATAGACATGGCTTACTTAGGCAGGCCATACATCATTCATCGTCTTTCACTCAACCAGCGTGGTGGAGGAGAAAGAAAATGAATTGATTCCCCCCATCCACGTATTCAAGGTGGAAGGGGGAATCCCTCCCATGGAGCTATTTTATTCTGACAAGGGGGGCTTCCCCGCCATCAGAATACACATAACCACCTCTGGCTATAGCTGGAGGCATTAATCAAGTGAAATTTCCCAACAGACTGGTTGTACCAAAGTTGATCCCTGCGGAACCAGCCAAAATTACGGTAGATTTTTCTATGACCGGGTTTACATTATAGGAAGGGAGCATGTGCACTGTGGTTGTAATCGTGCAGAGGCTCTGAGCCCGCAGATCATTGCCACCACCAACAAAGAAATATAGACGACTGACAGGTTGCACAAGTAATTTATCCAAAAATAAAGATTTAACACTTAAAGGGTATAGAAACATTATAATAATAATTTTTAGTTTAGTGGGTGCAATGCATTGGTTCATTTAGTTCATTTACCCATAGTTGATGTGCAACTGTACAAGGTTAATATCATTTTGTTTCTAGTACACAAAATACAAAGGTGATTTGGTTGGTTCTTGTAATTTCATAAAGCTTAATTTTTAACTATTTTTATTTTTTTCTCCTATTTTTTTTCACAGGTGTATCTGGAGATACATCAGACGTGCCTAAATCTGTTTCTTCCAAACAAACTGATGTCAAAATGGAAGCCAAGTTAGTGAACCATTCTATTTCTGGGGAAAAACATGTGTCTGTGAATAAAAAGGCTACAAAACCATCAGTCACATCAACAAATAAAACAAATGCAGCAGTGCCAAGTAATAAGCACAGTTTAAGCAACAGTAAACCCTCTATATCAAATCATAAAGAATCCAAACTTAAGGCTCAAAGTAGTTCTAAACCTTTAAGCCTAAACCAAAAGTCACAGCAAAAGAGTTCTTCCTCTGCAGTCAAAAAATGCTCCAACCTAGCTACAAATAATGCAGAGAGCCCAGTGTCTATAGCAGATGAAGTGAAACAATCCACTTCTCATCAATTAGCAGAAAACATTGCACAACCCTGTTCTGAAGGCCAGCCATTCACTGTACATGAGTCTTGTCAGGAAAATTCAATGAGCAATCAAGACTCTATGATACAGAAGCCTAATTTGGAGCATTGCCAATGCCAAGAAAATCTTCCAGAAGCATCTGTTCTTCATTACGTTTCTAATTCAAAAGAAGGTTTGTCAGAAGCAACAAATCAAATCAAAACAGCAAATGTTGACAATGCTGGGTCAGGCGAAGTGTACATTATAAGTACTGCAGGCGAGAAGAAACCAGATTGCAAAAATATCTGTGATTCAGAGAATTCCAAATGTGCGGACAGTTCAAGCGAAAGCGAGTTGTGTTCTGTCAAAGAAGTTGAAAGAATTCCAAAACAAAAAGAGAAGGAAGACGTGACATTATTCCAGTTCTCTCAGAACACTAGCAGAGTTGCGCCTAGTTATAGTGCCGCTGAATCACCTTTGATGGATAATTCTGCCAGTGGTCAGCCTGTGCTAAATAATAGTGAACCTTTCATGAACTGTTCATCTGAAAGGCAGTTGTATAATTATCAAACAGAGATGAATGCCACAGAAGCAGCTGATCATGAGAACTTTGAATTCATAGGTCAATGGAATAAACACTCGGGTATGCTACATGAGCGCGAGAGCCCGGAATCGGAGAGTGGGAGTGCTAGTACATCATCTGATGACATCAAACCAAGGTCTGAAGATTACGATGCAGGTGGCTCTCAGGATGATGATGGTTCAAATGAAAGGGGAATCTCTAAGTGTAGCACAATGCGGTGCCATGATTTTCTTGGTAGAAGCAGCAGTGACACAAGTACCCCTGAAGAATTGAAGGGTTATGATGGTAGCTTAAGAGTTGATGTAAAATTGAAGAAAGACAATACAGAGTTATTCCGAGTCAATTCCACCAGCGATGATGAAGGACCTCAAAAAAGAATGGAACCTTGGCTGCAAAGGGATGTGCCCAAACATAGTTCTCATCACACAACAGTTTGCAGCAGTGTGCAGTTTTCTCAGGAAATCGAACACCTATCTTCATCAGCTGATGAAACTGAAGATGAGCGATCAGAGACTGAAAGCACTGGCCTCAAAGTTCCAGAAGAAGTTGTCACTCAGCCCTTTCAAGGCATTGTTAATTTAGCTTTCGATGATGTTGCTGAAATGGAGGGTGACTCCCAGCAAGCTACTGGAAATAAAAGTTTTAAGAGGTCTGTCCTTCTCTCTGTGGATGAGTGTGAAGAACTGGGATCCGATGAAGGAGACATGCGCAAACCTGCATCACGAACGTCATTGGATGTGTTTGAGAGAAACGGTACTGAGAACTGTTCTGGATGCTCCCGTGACCATGACCCAAGGTCCATGGAGGGCAAGGCAGAATGTGCTTCTTTGACTGTTAATCAACCAACAAGTGATATAAAGTCTGCTGATGAGGAATTTGAAGAGTCTGATGCATGTAAAGGCTACTACAAATCCACAGAATGTGAAATTAAGTCTCAGACAAGACCGTGCCATTTGGATCTGTATACTGAATTGCCTTCTGATACACAAAGGTTTTGCTGTACTAAAACTGGTAATGCATGTAAGAGTCAGTTTCTTGACTACCAAAGCAGAGACCACCATGTACCATCTACTGAAAGCTCCAACACTGCTTTATCTGCAGGTAATGAACATTAGCTATCACACAATAGAGTTGTATTACTTACTTTATAGTGCAGATTTTTTGTGACTTGCCATGCTGACCTTTTTAAGGCTTTAGTAGTTTAAGCCACTGACACAGAATAAGTCTTAAGATCAGGAGTTCTGACTGCATGCTTGTTTTCGGGTCAGTGGCTCAAAATGTATTGAATCTGAGACTGCTAGCATTTTTAAAGGTCAGCGATGGCAGCCTACAAGTTTATCAGTATATGTCTCCTTTTATTGACTTAGTTAATGTTCTATGTCAAGTTGTAGTGGTGAATTATTCACAACACCAAAACTTACAATAAATCATTTTTCGACCTAATCTTAATTGCACTTTAGGAAGGATTTTATTTTTATTTTTTTTTCTAAAGCAGAAAATTGAACTGTGAAAGGCCTGCTTCTGTAGCAACAATAAAACTGAATTAATTATTTTGCATGATGGAATAGATAAAGTGAAAGTATTATGGTACATATAAAACGTTCCTGCTGCAATATTTATATGTATATTAGAATGTCTGAACATGAATTAAGATGGCCTAAAAGATCACAAAGATTTGAGACTCGTTTAATGTCTACAAAGGTTCATATTAAAGGATAAGTCCACCCTAACACTAAAATCACTACATCTACAGACATCCACAATATAAGCCTAACCTATCTAGCCCTATAAAGAAGAAATCAGTATACATACCTTTTTTTGAAGCCGATCCAGTTTCCAGCAGCAGCGCTCTGCAGAGGACATAGCCATCAACGGCTGTGAAATGAATGGGGAGAGATGTCACCCATAGACTTACTATTGGGCTGTCCTCTGCACCCACCTCCACAGCAAAGCCGCAGCTGACAGCTCAGTGTAGGATCGGATTGGATCGGCTTCAAAAATGTTATGTATACTGATTTCTTCTTTGCAGGGCTGGATAGGTTAGTGTTAGATCGTGGATATCTGTAGATGTAGAGATTTTAGTGTTGGGGTGCACTTATCTTTTAATAGTTCTAACCATTATAGTGCCCTATTCTGTAGGCTTTTAATCTTTAAAAACTAATTTGTCATATTCTTTTTGTACATTGTAAAGCAGGTTTCCCTCATGCATTTACAGTTTGTGTTTTGGGAATTCAGGTCCATTTTGCCAACTAAAATATATTGGGGATTACAACAGATAAAGACGCTTTCACCTTGCCCGTTCAGGCAACAGTGACAGTGTCTTGTAAGGGTACCCACCCACTGACACCTTGCCAGCACCAGCAGTCATTCACTAGGTCCAAGTACTGTCAAATGACAGAAGGCATGACATCACCGCTCCTCCTAGCAACAGTGAGAAATTGAGTGCTGGTTGCTGTTGGGAAATTCTGGAAAGGTAGTTATAAGGGTTGGGGGAGCTGCTTTGCAAAGACACACTCACTTTGCCATGAAGTCACAAGGGCACTGGGGTTGATTTACTAAAACTGGAGAATGCAAAACTGGTGCAGCTGTGCATAGAAACCAATCACCCTCCAGGGTTGGTTTGTTTTTTTTTTGCTAAAGCTTAATTGAACAAGCTAAAGTTGGAAGCTGATTGGCTACCGTGCACAGACACACCAGATTTTGCACTCTGCAGTTTCTGTAAATCAACTCCCTTTAAATGGCATTGAGTGTATTTATCTGATTTTGTTTTTGAAATTTGTTCAGCCTTCATATTAATTATAATTTGTCTATTTATTATTTTCACTTTATGCATCCCATCTTTCGATGTATATTTTATATGTAGAAACTGTTTATCACTCAGTTATTTTTGCTTCTGGAAAGACAACCAAAAATTCACAGCCTACCAATAGCCTATATTTAGCTGAGTTGTCTATAAATTAGTACATGCAAACTCTGATCCAAATCTCCATATAGCTCTGTGTGCAGGCAGTGCTTACCTCGTTCCTTCCCACATACTCCCACTATCCTGATGAGCTAGAAGCTTTATCACTGAGAATTCACTTGCAGTAGAAACTCGTATAGCAAGCCATTGTCAGACTTTGCAGCAGCAACCTCAAAGTTTAAATCCAGTATTTATCCACTTTAAAATCTTAATATGTAATTACATTTTTTAATTAAAGAGTAATTTATTAGTTTAATTTAGATTTCTACTATGACTTGGCTTTATTTTTTACCAGAGCTGTTTTAGTTATACCTAGTATAAAATACATACAATAGGTATAATAATGCAGAAATGTACATTATTGTAAGTGTAATTTTTATTGTCACACAAACTAGAGCCATGGCAGAATACTGACATTATTAAAGGGGCTTTCATAATTGCAAATAATGCAAACTTTTTTTTTATTATTATAGCTCTCTCTTCTAATTAGACTTTTGCCAACAGTGGCTCTGAATGTAGTTCAGTGAAAGTCGACTAAATGAAGAGAGCTTTAATTCAGGGATGGACAGATAAAAGGGTCAGTCCACATTAAAACATTTGTTTGGGGTTGAAGCTGTTTGAATCACGATTGACTTTTTGTCTCTCTCCAAAATTCAGTTGGCAAGAGCCTGTACCAAAGTTACTAGGTTCACCCATCTATTGAAGTCATTACAAAGGTTTCCGATCTTTTATCAGAAAGTAAAGGCTTCACTGGCATGGGTTTTCTAGCGGGGATGTATTTGCCAATGGAGTCCCTGAGATTTAAGAAGTCAATGGTTTCCTCAGCCTCCAGCATCTACTTGTGATTGAATTATGTTGGGCTAACACTTTCATACAGAATTCTGGTGTCATCACATACTGTATAGATGCCAGAAAGCATGTCCTTGACCAATTTTTTGTTAATTATGGCCTACTGCAAAAGAGTTTACACCTACATATAAATTTTGCAGCAAGAGCTCTCCCCCTGAATAGAGAGCAGCTCCCCTACATATGCTCACTGCCAGATAGGTAGAGGGTGTCATAGGCTATGATAACACTTTTTAATCTAAACACAAAACTAATGGAAAGAGATGCAACCCTTTTATATTATTCTATGTCTGATTGAAATGGCTTCTCAAATAACCCATTTTCTGTATCAGAAATTTCAGAAGTTTGCTTCTTAGGGCGATCTGATGCTTGACTTGAATTTCTAAACAGTGATCTGTTCCACATTACTGTCTAGAAATATATATGTTTGTGAAATGTCTGTGTACCACAGTGTTTAATGATTGTATGTTCGTCTTCGTTGACTTTGGGGGGAGAGCATAACTATTTTACAATGTACAGTATTATGAATTATTTCAGGAAACATAGATGATAATGACTCATTGGCCCAAACCTGCATGTATGATCATCGTCCTCCAAAGTCCCTTTCTCCTATATATGAGATGGATCCTGGCGAAGGAATTGAGCAGAGACTGAAGACTGAAGCTAGAATAATGGATATTGAAATTGAAGATCAGCAGTTTGTAGAGAGGGACTGGACACTACTAAGACAGCTGCTAGCTGATCATGGATCAGATGTTGATATCATAAACTCTGTCCCTGAGGATCTCAGTCTAGCACAGTATCTAATCAATCAGACCTTGCTCTTAGCTAGAGAGAATTCTAAATCTCAGGGCAAAGCATGGGGGGATTTGTCATCTCCGTTTGAAGATTCTACAAGCATCACAGTGACTAGTTACTCTCCTGATGAGTGTTCATCCCCCCATGGAGAATGGACTATCCTTGAATTAGAAACCCATCACTAGATTACATTGTTTCACTGTTTTTGATCCAACAATCTTTCCAGGGTTTGTTACAGGTAACAGCTGAATATTGTAATATCCAATCAAACCATTTATATGATGAAGCTGTTTATAAGTAACTTATAGTCATTTAAATAAATCCTACAGCTGTACAATGAATTTTACGTACATCGTGTACTGGCCTATGTGTTTTTCTTTACAATATATATAAATCAATAATGCAAATTCTTTTACTAGAGTGTATATAAGCTATATATATATATCAGAAAAACAACAAAACGCCACATATAAACTTAAATCTCATATTTCTAGCAAGTATCCTGGCTTTGTTTTCTTCCAGCTGACACAGCTCACTTATTTACAGATGACAATAGTTGGGTTAAAAACAGTCTGTGCCAAGGGCACATTTTTTACTTGCCAAGTTTGTATCACATTGATTGGTCAAGCAAGACTTGGGCATGCCATTTGTGTGTGGTACTTGATAAGAGACTGTCTTAAGAAAATTCTAATTTGTATTAATGCTGTGTTTTCAAAATTTGATAATTGGTCTTTGCTTCTCAGAGCTAAAATGTAAATAAAATGGAATTGATATTACCACTCTTTGTAGTGTCTGTGTGTATTTTGCAGTTTCTTTACTTTGAAAACTGTCTAAACCAAAACTTCCTGTTCAAAGTAGTTGCAAAGGCTGAAGGTTTTTTAACTTAATGCATTCTCTGCATTAGGTAAAAAAAACTTCTATTGTCAGCTCCCCACATACTTACCTAAGCCCAAACATGCGCTGTGCCCAAGAGCAGCACTTCTCTCTCTCCCTCTCCACTGGACTCTGAGAGCAGCATGGAGAAGAGGAGGAGCCCAGGGTGCTGGAGGGTGACCCCACAAATCAGGTATGACATGTTGGTTATAAAAAGAAAAATACTTTACAGTCACTTACATTTTGGATAGGGTAGGGAATTGTTACACCTGTCTTTTTTATTTATTTATTTATTTATTTTCTGTCTGTCCTCCATTGAGGATATTTGCTATTTCACTTCTTGTCCTGGAGCTGCAGCAGGTGAGAGGATATCTTCCCTAAATGAAGGGAAATTCCTTTCCTAGACAGTTGCCACCAGAACAGGTGTTCCCATTGCAAAATATTGACCTTTTTTCTGTTTTGGTGACAACTGCAAAATTTTGATTCCCTTTTCACTTTCTATCTAGTGGATAGTGATCACCAGGACAAATAAACCAGTTACATAGTTATAGTTGCATAGTAGATGAGGTTGAAAAAAGACACAAGTCCATCAAGTCCAACCTATGTGTGTGATTTTATGTCAGTATTACATTGTATATCCCTGTATGTTGCGGTCATTCAGGTGCTTCTCTAATAGTTTCTTGAAACTACCGATGCCCCCATTGAAACCACTGCCTGTGGAAGGGAATTCCATATCCTTGCTGCTCTTACAGTAAAGAACCCTCTGCGCAGTTTAAGGTTAAACCACTTTTCTTCTATTTTTAATGAGTGGCCACGTGTCTTATTAAACTCACTTATGCGGAAAAGTGTTATCCCTATTGTGGGGTCACCAGTACGGTATTTGTAAATTGAAATTATATTCCCTCTCAAGCGTCTTTTCTCCAGAGAGAATAAGTTCAGTGCTCGTAACCTTTCTTCATAACTAATATTCCCCAGTCCTTTTTATTGGTTTTTAAAAAAAAAAAGGTATCAATAACTGTTAGTGCCTAAAACGGTGCAGCCAAGACCGAATGCATTCTTTAAGCTGTTCATAATCAGTTAGCCCATAGAGTAAGATGGTGGGGTATAAAAGGCAGCTGCTGTCCTTCATAGGGAGCCAACTCTGTATGCAGACAATAGGAAAGAAAAACCAGGAAGCGCCACCTAAGTGCAGTATTAAAATCACAATTTAATGGCAAGGTACTTAAAATCACTCGCAAGAGAGAAGTAAATAACAGTCTCGTCTGTTCCCAGTAGTCCAGGGGACTCCCAGTGTCTGGAATCAGCTCTGTATGTGGCTGTGTGTTTGTAGTATCCTCAGTGTGTCCTGTGGCCACCAGGAAGACATCCAAAACCAGCGCGGAACGCACAGAAATGACATCACAGACAGCGGGGATACATCCGGAGGAACAGTGTGGTGGAAGGAGATGGACAGGCTACATGCTCGGAGCATCAGCTCCCTTCTACAGGCCTCGAAGGAGCTGATGCTCCGAGTGCGTAGCCTATCTGTCCATCTCCTTCCACCACACTGTTCCTCTGGATGTATCCCCGCTGTCCGTGATGATATTTTGGTGCATTCCACACTGGTTCCAGATGCCTTCCTTGTGGCCACAGGACCCGCTGAGGATTTTACAAACACAGCCACGTACAGAGCCGATTCCGGACACTGGGAGCCCCCTGGACTACTAGGAACAGATGAGCCTGTTCTTTGCCCTTTTCTGTACTCGCTCCATTTCCAGCACATCCTTCCTGAGGGCTGGTGCCCAGAACTGGACAGCATACTCCAGGTGCGGCCAGACCATAGTCTTGTAGTGTGGGAGAATTACCGCCTTATCTCTTGAGTTAATCCCCTTTTTAATGCATGCCAATATTCTGTTTGTGAATCTCTCCAAGGTTACAAACGACAATAAAAAGCCCGCTGGGAAGCTAACCTTTCCCCAAAGCTAAACCATGCTTTGGGTTTAGGTGCACTTTAGGTCTTTTACGTTAATCGTGATAAGTTCTAGAACAGTTGCAAAAATGCTGCTTGGTGCCTGAGAGGAGACCATTTGCCAGGCCTATTACGGCATGGAGGGTAAAGAGAGCTTAAGCTTCGATTTTCATAAAAATGGAAACTGGCACAGGAATTTTGGGATAGGGTTTGGGTCGGTGAGAAAGGCAAATACAGGGAGCTTATGGTGGCAGCAATGCATCAGATGTGTTCCTCCACTTGGTATAGGCATAGTACAGGTTCATGTTAAGGTGATAATGGTCATAAAGGCAAAAATAAATTGCATAAATTATTCAGTCTGCCACAAACAAAGCACTTTTTTTTTTTTTTAACCTGATCCTGCTGTTATTTTTTAACTTTTTAACAGATCAAGCTGTGCAGCAAAAGAGGCAGTCAGAGGGTTTGGAGAATCCATTTAACACTGACGGGGATGCTTGCAAATGGTCAGTTATTCATTTTAGTTTTCTAACCATTTTACCAGGTTTAAAACTATTTTGTAACGGCTTAAAAAGTGTTCACTGGAGTAAGGATTACATTTTTTAGTCGCTTATTTAAAGTCCATCTAAAGCCTGATACACACATCGAAAGTCGGCTAACTCTGCAGGAACCAGACGACTTTCAACACATGTGCACTGCTGTCTGTTCAACAGAAGCCAATCTAACGACCAGCTTCTTTCATATGGTCTTGCTGGAAAACCATCCAATGGCTGCAAGTGCTGATTGGTGTATTCTGGAAGGTGGGGAGGTGGAGAGATCTCTGCTTTACATATCGATCCTGTATTTTTCTCAAGTCATCTTCCAGGACGGCACACCTGAGAGATGAGAGGCTCCTCCCCACAGGAAACACAATCAATCAACAGCTGTTTTAAGTCCACACCCTTCCCCCTGATCCTCAGTTTTTGATTGTGTTTCTCCCTACACGGCGAAACTGTTTGTTTTTTTCCAAATGACCGAAGCCTGGGGCTTGTGGTCTCCCCCTGGGAGCTGGACCAAATGCCTGGGAAGCCTCTGGGTCTGGCGGGATATATTTATCCTTCCCGGGGGGTTCCCCTATCCTTTCCTCAGGGGGGGCAGCAGAAACTGGGAAAGCCCCCCTGAGAGCTGAAGGCCCCTGGGTACAGTGGTGTCCCCAGAACTTCAGGGGCCTTTATCCTGTCTCCCCCCCCTTACCTGTCCGGAAGTCCTTTCAGACGGGGGTGCTGGCCGTCGGTTCTTTCCAGGGGGATCGTATCCCCTGACTCCTGGGTCCCTGGTAGCTCGCGTGGGCTGCTGGGGAGGGCACCGCCTGAACGACCCGCGTTCTTACCCAGAAGGGAAGGCTGAGAGTCAGCAGGAGCAGGCGCCCACATCCTCCTTTCGAGGAGGCACCAGTTTACTATGGTGAATGTCTGCCTAAACCACCTCATGGGAATGAGGGACGTACGGCATTGCCCCCCCCCCCCCATGTGTATATACTGACTGGACAGAGCAGAACACAGCCTAACCTTGCAGCTCCCTAAAGGGACAGCAGTTGGGGGGGGGGGGGGGCACTTTGGCGGCTATCCTCCTTGCGTGTGGACCATAAGGATGGAAAAGCAAGCCCGGTGGCTGTGGAAAAAGGGGAAGACGACAACGGTGAGTCAAAAATCCCCAAACCCAGCCAGATGGTTTCTGGGCATTTGAGATAATCTCCCCCGGGGTCTGGATTCAAATAGCCCAGAAGCTTTTGCTAAAGACACCAGCCACAGCTCCCTCCTACATCAGAGATGCTGTATGGTGGACAAGTGGTGCAGAGGAGCGAGTGTGCCTAAACCACCTCAGATGGGAAAGAGGTAGGTGAGGCATTTTTTCCCCTTCCACCTGTATTTACTGAGTGGTGCAGTGCAGGACCTGGGGTCTCCATAACAAAATAGCCCAGAAGCTACTGCTAAAAACCACCAGCCACAGCTTCCTCTTATAGCAGAGACACTGTGGTTATCACAACAGTAGGTTGCCAGCCTCTCCCTACATACCCGGTTGTGGTACATTAGTAGGGGTGAATACAGCAAAGAGGGTGACCTGGTAGAACAAAGAGTTCCTTACTGGCCAAGTATACCACTGAACAAGTTATTAATGGTGCAATGGTTGAAGGATTCAGGAGTAAGCTCCCTTGCTCAGCAGGTGCACTAGGTTATCTGGCCCTATTTGCCCAGCTGCTAGGAATCTGCTTAAAGTTGCTCCAAGATGCTTAAAAGCTGACCTAACGTTCAACAATGTGGCAGGGACCAAGCTTCTGTGTGGCACAGTAGGGGTTCCCTTGTGACAGATCCTCCTTTTGGGGGTTGCTTGCTATGGGTAACTTTTCATAAGCTCCAACCTCCCACTCCACTCTTACATTGTGGTTATATTTTAATCCAGGGGGTAAGAAAGACCTTTTTGTTGGTTTGGGCTACAGTCCACTCAGTGACAGATCTAAAAGCGATTTACCATAAATCGTTTTTCCTATATTCTTTGATTAAGAATTTTCTGTGCAAACATATGCAAGAGCTAGATGGCTATATGATTGCTTCTTAAGGGCTGCAGGTGGCTATTTACCTCCAGGCTAAATTGGTAACCACCCTTTTTAGAGGTCTTATATTGGTCTCTAGGGCTGGGCTCATTGAGACTTTAGTTACTGATCAGCCCCACCCGTGTATGAGCTGGCTAGCGTTTGCTCAATCTATGGAGGTAAGGTAGGACAACAGCTACTATAGTAAGGTGTCCAACCATTTTGGGATTGGTTCCTTCACTGGTGGTGAAGGATTAGTATCTACAGCCCAGGCTATGCCTATGAAATAATTTGCTCCTGTTTGGTTATTTCATAAAGGGATACACCATGACTCCTTCTTGGCTGCTCACCAGTAGACCTCAGTAGTGAAGGTTTGTCCTTGCTGGGGTGTTTGGTGGCACAACTAAAGTACACATTGAGATTTGTGACCTCTCTGCTGAAGCTTGTTGGGTGTCCTTTATATCCTAAAGGTACTGCTTTGTTTGGCTACAGATCAGAAAATACAACAGGGAAGGTGGTCTGTACTTTCTGGTTTTGTGCCGCACGCCAGAAACGCACATCATTGAGTCTGGTGATGACATTTCTGCTCATAATTGTTATATTGCTGCACATCAGACCTACACAAGATTGGGGTCTGTCTGTGGGGTTTTGTGTCCTGTATTACTGCCTTATTGGTTGCTTATCAGAAAGGCAGCAGGAAAGATTGATGGCAGGGGTAGTACATATACTGCCTTTGGTAATCGGTACAGCACCACAAGGTGGCGGCGTCCTGATTCAGACAGTGCTATTAACGGCAATAGCTGCCGATTTTAGGCATGCGATTTGACATGTGAGTCGCATGCCAAATCGCTTCAATATGGATGTGCTATCTCTATTCAGAATTGTTAGATTGTTGCACATTAGAGATATACACGATTGAAGTTTGTCTGTGGGTCCTGTATTACTGCCTTATTGGTTGCTTATCAGAAAGGTAGCAGTGAAGATGGATGGTCCTGATTTTGTTGGAAAATACAAATTGAACCTGTGCCATGGGTAGTACACATACTGCCACTTGTAATCGGTGCAGCACCACAAAGTGACGTGCTGATTCAGACAGCGCTATTAACAGCAATGGCTGCCGATTTTAGGCATGCGACTTTGACATGTTGAGTTGCATGCCAAATCACTTCAATATGGATGTGCTATCTCTATTCAGAACTGTTATATTATTGCACATCAGACATATACAAGATTGAGGTCTGTCTGTGGGTCCTGTATTACTGCCTTATTGGTTGCTTATCAGAAAGGCAGCAGTGATGACGGATGGTCCTGATTTTGTTGGAAAATACAAAATTGAACCTGTGCCAGGGGTAGTACACATACTGCCATTGGTAATCAGTGCAGCACCACAAAGTGGCCAGGGCTGATTCAGACAGTGCTATTAACGGCAATGGCTGCCAATTTTAGGCATGCGATTTGACATGTTGAGTCACATGCCAAATCACTTGAATATGGATGTGCTATCTCTATTCAAGATTGTTGTTGCACATCAGACACATACAAAGTTGAAGGTTTACTGCCTTATTGGCTGCATATCAGAAAGGACACAACAGTGAAGTTTGTTTGTTTTTTTCTGATTTGTTTTTGCTGCTCAGCAGGGAGACACATTGAGGGTAATGACATCTCTGCTCAGTATTGGTATATGCTACACATCAGACATACACAAAGATTGAACATTGTTTGTGTCCTGTATGTCCTATATTTACTGACTTATCGTCCGTATATCAGAAAGGCACAGCAGTAAGTGGTGTTTCTCATTGATCTTCCTTGCTGTTTGTTAGGTATACACAGTAGGGGGTTGTTGGCTGCACTCCTCCAGGGAGCCACAGCATGGGGACCCCTTGTTTGTTCGACCCGAAAACTGCTTTTCCTGCGACCTGTGTAATCTTGAGGTCTGTGGTTCCGTAAGCAGGGACTGCTGGATACGCTGCGACCTGGAGTCGCACAGTCACGAATGATACCCTTTGGAAGCCATAGTATGACTTCTCATGCGTCTTGCAGTCCCAAGTGGCAGGTTGGGTCGCACGGGTGTGGGAACCCTAAGCTTATCTGTCCCTTCTGGTTCAGGTTTTGCAATGCTGCAGGAATACTTATTGTGGAGTTATTGCCTTATTTGGCAGTAGACCAGAAAGATCGCAGCTGTAAAGGCTGTCTGTTTGTTTTTATGTTGCTGCACAGCAGAAGTACTCAACATTGAAGCTTGTTGGTGCTTTCTGTTTCATATTGCCTTACCTTATGGCACTTCAGAAAAACACAATGCTGTAGGTTGCTTGTGTTCTTTCTCTGTTGGTTCTATGTAACTGCACTACAGAACTGCATAACAGGAAGGATTGTCTTATAACTGTACTTGGTGGTTCGTCATAAATACGCAACATAGAAGTTTGGGTCTTTCTGTCTTCTCGTTATAGCCTTGTTTTGCAGTAAAACACCACTGTAAAAGGGGGTTCCCGTCCTTTCTGTATTTACCAGTTATGACCTAGCTAGCTCACTTCAGAAATGCACAGCATTTAAGGTGTGTTTGTGTCTTAATGCTTACATATTGGCCGCACATCAGAAAACCAGACTGTGAGGTTCAGATTTGGGTCTCTTCCCATATTTGATATTTTGGTTTAGCTAGTCACACAACATTGATGTCTATGCTTGTGTCCTTTCTGTCTAAATCTATTGTGCTATGTCCACAATCTATGATTTTTTTATTTGTGATATTAATAATACATGTATCACCTTTTTGTATTTCAGCCTTCTCTTCCGTGAAAGGGCCAGGAGTTCTGGTGCAGATGTCACATGTCAGAAAGCCTCGACCCCTTACATTCAGGGATGCCAGAGCCATTTCCTAGGGTTGAAGCCCAGTAGAGTTATGGGTCACTGGAGGAAGGCGATAATGAATCGCCCTGTTTAATAAGAACTTAGGAAGTTCGGTTCAGAGGAGTTTTATGGCCTGAAGATGAAGTATAAACATGTATACCCGACCAAATAGGTTACAGCTCGGTGCATGGCCTTCATTTTGCCCTTCTAGCAAAACTAGATGTAGCAATATGAGTGTTCTTCTCCTACTATAGATGTTAATCTCCTGAGTAGGCTCTCAGGCGTAAGTAAAACTATAGATTGGGCATGCCTTAAACCCAGGGATTAAGTTTTTGTTAATCTATTTCCCTTAAGTAGGTTTCCCTTCAGTCTTTGCTGACGTAAAGCTAAAAATGAACAAAAAGGGGTTGTCTGTCAGGGCCCCCCCTTTTTTGGCAGTTTTATTTCCCTGGACAGGGTTGTGTTAAGACAGGCCCCCTTATGGATCAAAGTAGTGTCCTTGTCTTACAACACAGGTCTCCGATTAATCTTTTTAGTGGTTCTAAACAGCACCTATAGGCAGAATAGGCCATTGTTGGTAGATGTGTAACAGGCAACATTGATAACCTACAAGTTTAACATGTTTTCTGATTCCATCTTTAAGAGCCCACTCCACCTAGATCCTGCATCCGAAACAGAGAAGGCAGGGACACCGGTGGAGTAGACCGGCAGATCAGCCGCATGATCCAGCTAAGATACCTTCATCAAGCATATGGAGTAAAGGTAAAGCTTACTGCAGAACCAAGGTTCGCCAAGAGTCTTGCAGTGGTCCCACCCTAAGGTAGGCCTGAGGTACTTGATTATCCTCTCAGGTGTGCCGTCCTGGAAGATGACTTGAGAAAAGTACTAGTTACTTACCGGTAACTGTCTTTCTGGGAAATCTTCCAGGACGGCAGGCCTACTTCCCACCCGTTGGAGGAGGGAAAATTTTAGAACACTAGAAGGTGAGTGCCTATGAGGAATGATTTCCCTTGTGAACCAGGTTCAGGAGTTACTTCTCTACAAACTGAGGATCAGGGGGAAGGGTGTGGACTTAAAACAGCTGTTGATTGATTGTGTTTCCTGTGGGGAGGAACCTCTCATCTCTCAGGTGTGCCGTCCTGGAAGATTTCCCAGAAAGACAGTTACCGGTAAGTAACTAGTACTTTTTTTTTTTTTTTCTTAAAAAAAAAAAAAAAACTGAACGTGTTTACCCAGCTTAAATCTACTAGTCCACCTAACACTACCCTCTTTCTATAGTTCTTTCCAAGAGGTGTCTGTGTTCCTCTTCCATCGATAGGAGTCGCCCTAAGGCCCCGTTCATAGGTGTAGTTAAGCGTACACCCATGTGAGGGCCGCGTTGCACCTGTACGGGATGCACAGGTTTTTGTATACAGGCAGTCCCAATTAGGAAGTTGCAGCTGCTCCCAATTTGGCATCCATGTGGCTGTGTGTAGTTGCCAGTCCCTGAATGCACAGACTATGTTCGTGTTTCTGGTTGGACTACCAGAAAAAAAAAAAAAAAAATTCAGCCACAGCATCTGAGGGGGAGGCAACCTCGGCCATCCAGCTGTAGTGAAACTACGAACCATAAGACATTGAAAGACACTGACAATCACAGGCATGACTCCTAGAGCCAGAGGCATGATGGGATTTGTAGTTTTACCACAGCTGGAGTGCAGAGGTTGCCTACCCCTGATGAGGATTGGTAAGTAAGCTACAATATATTACCTTTTTTGAGTTTAGATACAATTTAACTTAATGAAGTCAGAAACATGAAATTAGATTCTTCCTTTTGCTCTTTGGTAAGGCTGATTATGAAACCCATAAAATGGGTCTGAGAGAAATATAAGAAAGCAGCAACTGCCAGTGTCTCTCAAATAGGTATCAGTATTTTGATGGAGGATTTGGGGGGAGGCAGGCCTCATTAAATGGGGTATAAATAAATCTGATTAGAACTTTGAGAAACCATGACCTGTAGTAAATTGTGTGCTGTACTTGCTCTTAGTTTGCAGTTCTCAGTTGCAAAAATCTTGTTAACCTTTATGTTCACATTTGGGTGATTTGGAATCATGGGCAGAATCTGTGTTATTTTGCTGTGATTGTCGCACAACAAAATGCGTGTGTAAAAAAAAAAAAAAAAAAAAAAAAAAAAAAAAAAAATGCCTGGCTTAGGGGCAAAATGTGGTCCCTGTGTTTCTTTGGCGTGACTAAATTAGGCTTTTCAAATTGTGAGCAGGTTCCTGCATTCCCGCTACATGATATGTAAACAGGGCTTACTGAATAAAGTAACCCTTAGCTAACAGCTTCACTGATTAAGATTATTTAATCAGTTGGCAATTATTTCTGGAAATATTACCAGGAGGTGTAAAGCCACTATGAGTCATTGAGTATAATTTGAGCTGGATGCAAAAAGCTTGGGATACACAAGTATAGCCTATTTACTGAACAAGCGCACACATTTTACTAATGTTAAGATGTGCAAAATATTGTAACCAGTCAAATTTAATTGCTCATTGTCCTATTTTGAATTAAATAATAATCTTATTGGTTTCTGCAAATGCATTCTACTCATTAAAGTGAATCTGTCAGTGACCAGCATGGGCTGTCCCCATACTTTTGCTCATAAGTCTAGGTATAGAGGTATAAGGTACGATATTACCTTAGTCCAGGCTCCCTTCATCAGTTTGACTGGATCCTCTAAAGCCTTCTCTCTAAAAATTTGGCTGGCAGTAGGATGCTGATGTCATCAAGTTCAAGGTAGGGCCACAAGTCATTGTAGGTGAGCATGGCAATGGACTGCCCACAACCACATAGCAAGCGTTTAACCCTTGTAATGTGGGGTGGTGGCGTGCACTGCAAGGGTAGTGTTTCCTTAATTCCCGGAGTACAGCTTTAACCTCAACTTCTGCATTTCTTCATTGCGCAAATTACCTTGTTTATTTTTTAGAACAATTTCTATTGATGATCCCTAAAATTCCAAATATTGAAAGCTTACTGCAAATGGCCTAATTTCTTGGCCATGAAAAAACAGAAATTATTTTAAAACCATTTTTCTGGTGGACACATTTCTTTATCCGTACATCATGGGACACAGAGCCTTAAGTATTTACTTAATGGGTTGAGGGCCACCTTCAGGTGTTGACACTGGTATACCCAATACAGGAACTTGACTCTCCTATATAACTCCTCCTCCTTCCAGGAGTACCTCAGTTTTTTCGCCAGTGTCTAAGGTGTTGGTCATGAGTGAAGATGTGCTCTGAGGAGCTCCAGGAGGGATTCATTCTGGATTTAAAAAAATCTCCACAACCGGATCCATCCACGCCACTGCGGCCACAGGATGGTACCAGGGCCTTGCATAGAAGAAGGTTTTGCCTGTAAGGCTTTACTTTGAGAGCTGGACGCTAGGAACCAGGACTCTTTTTGGTCTTGCTACATTACCTAAAGTTGTCCTGAGGGGTGCTATACAGGTCCAAAGGAGTGGAACACATATTAAAAGGGACCCGGTCTTTGAAGGTTTAACTACGCTGCCCGCCGTGATGGGTGAAATTTGGATCTGTCTGTTTACAGCAGTATCCTGCAGTGAGGAAAAGGTAGGAGAAAAGCTTAGGAACTGCAAAGTCCACCTATGACTTTTCTTTTTTAACATATATGTTGTAATGCCTTAATACTCCTCTAGAGGGAGTAAGAATTTGTGTACCCTGTTGAATCTGTGCTACAAACAAGCGTGTGGCCTTGCAGCTGGAGGGGGAGTTCTCCTCTCCCCCCAAATGGGGAAACAGTGCCAGGGGATACTTTTGTAAACAGTGTGTTATATACTAAAAATTGTTAACTACTCAGTACCCCCTCCCCCCATTCGCATACCCCCCCCCCCCCCCCGTGGGGTGTGGGGTGGCCTTTTTTAATAAGGAAAGATTCACTTGCCATTGTAAAGAACTTCCTTAGAGGGGAGCTTCCCCTCCTCCTTCTGGCTGTGTCCAAAGCCGTGCACACGCACACGAGGCTAACAAGTTTCATTGAGGTGGGAGTGCGGGAAAAGGGCGTGGCCTAAAGACGGCACAGTGTGCGGACTCTGCGTCCTTAGAAAGCACACAGCGCACTATCAATCAAGTTTTCACCTGAGAGCCTTAAAAGCAATGCTCTGAGACACAAAGTTGTCTACCAGAGCAGCTGAAGCAAGGCTGCTAAAGGACACAGGAACGCTGGAACACGTGAGGGGGTTTACATAGGCATTTTTAGTACAGGAAAAGACATCATTGTTTAGCATTAGTTTAATCTATGCTGTTAGTGTTTTTCCTGCTATTGTTCAACAAGTAAGGACAGTTTTTAGAGTACCTCTGCTTTGTTCTTCGCACTATGGCTTCTAAGGTTACTACTAAGATACCCAAGGTTCCACCCCCAGGCGCTGGGAACTCCAGCCATGCCTCCACACTGTCATCCTCTCTGGAGATACCAGATATGGCAAGCCAGGGTGAGTCTTTGGAACCAATTGGTGGTGCAACTGCTTCTCACACTTCAGCCCCTGTATACGTGACTGAAGATGCATTTTCCTCTGCCCTGCAGAGCTTAGAAGAAAGATTAGCAGCTTTAATCGCATCCTCCATCAAAGGAATCCCACTCCAAACCCTTTATTAAGGGAACAATGGGGACAAGATGAGGTGTTAAACCCAATTGAGCATCTCTGGGGAGACCTAAAAATGGCTGTCCACCAACGTTTACCATCCAACCTGACAACTGTAGAGGATCTGCAAGGAGGAATGGCAGGAGATCCCCAAATCCAGGTGTGAAAAACTTGTTGCATCTTTCTCAAAAAGACTCATGACTGTATTAGATCAAAAGGGTGCTTCTACTAAATACTGAGCAAAGGGTCTGAATACTTAGGACCATGTGATATTTCAGTTTTTCTTTTTTAATAAATCTGCAAAAATGTCAACATTTCTGTGTTTTTCTGTTAATATGGGGTGCCGTGTGTACATTGAGGAAAAAAATGAACTTAAATGATTTTAGCAAATGGCTGCAATATAACAGAGTGAAAAATTTAAGGGGGTCTGAATACTTTCCGTCCCCACTGTATATATTATAAAGTTTGGAAAACGTATGTTTCCTGGTGTGAATCCAAGGGTTGGCACCCTGGGAGATCTATTATAGGCACAATTCTTGCCTTTCTACAATTGGGTATAGAGATGAAGTTGGCTCTAAGTACTATTAAGGTCCAAGTCTCAGCCTTATCGGTTTTATTTCAAAGACCGCTTGCTACGCATTCTTTAGTCCGGGGTTTTATGCAAGGGGCGATGCAAATTAGTCCGCCAGTTAAATCACCTTTAACCCCTTGGGACTTGAATTTAATTTTGTCAGTGTTACAAAAACAGCCATTTGAACCATTTACAGCATATTCCCTTAGTCCTTCTGACTAGGAAGCTGATATTTTTGGTTGCTATGTCCTCAGCAAGGAGGGTTTCAGAATTGGCTGCTCTTTCTTGTAAAGAGCCATATTTGATTATTCACGAGGACAGAGTGGTGTTACGCCCTCGTCTAGGCTTTGTGCCAAAAGTGGTTTCAGGCTTTCATCTGAATGAAGATATTGTCCTGCCATCGTTTTTCCCAAAACCATGTTCCAGGGAAGAAAAGTCATTACATTGTCTTGATGTAGTGAGAGCAGTGAAAATGAATTTAAAGAAAACTGCTCAGATTCTTAAGACTGATGTCTTATTTATTCTGCCAGAGGGTCCTAAGAAAGGACAGGCAGCGTTGAAATCCACTGTTGCTAAGTGGATTCGGCAAGTTATAATTCAAACTTATGATTTAAGGGGTAAGAATCCCCCCTTTTCAAGTTAAGGCACACTCTACCAGAGCGGTTAGTGCTTCTTGGGCAGTGCGTCACCAGGCCTCCTTTGCTCAGATCTACAAGGCCGCAACTTGGTCTTCGGTCCATACATTCACAAAATTTTATCAAGTGGATGTAAGAAGGAATGAGGATATCTCCTTTGGGTGCAATGTGCTGCAGGCAGCAGAATAAGTCCTAAAATCTGGGGGTGCCCTACGGGTGGTGTCTCCCTCCTCTCAAGTAGCATTGCTATGGGACATCCCATTAAGTAATTACTTAAGGCTCTGTGTCCCATGATGTACGATAAAGAAAATAGGATTTTTATAACGGCTTACCTGTACAATCCTTTTCTTGGAGTACATCATGGGACACAGAGCCTAAGTAATAACTTAGTGGGTTATAGGCCACCTTCATATAAGCAATATACTTAAACCCCATGAAAAAAAGAGGGGAGGGACCTCTAAGTATATTGCTTGGCTACAAAAACTGAGGTACTCCTGGAAGGAGGAGGGGTTATATAGGGGAGTCAACTTCCTGTATTGGGTATACCAGTGTCAACACCTGAAGGTGGCCCATAACCCACTAAGATATTACTTAGGCTCTGTGTCCCATGATGTACTCCAAGAAAGGGATTTTACAGGTAAGCTTTTAGAAAAATCCTATTTTTTATCCAGAAATGTTTACAGCAGGGTGGGCACCGAGAGAAAACAAAGCATTCTCTAGCATTTCTTATCAGACAAATCTAGTTTCTTGATTTCCTGAGTAATCAATGATAATCATGGCAGATGCATCACCAGATACATCAGCAGATATGATCTTAGACACGGGCCGCTTTATTTTTCTGCTGGAGTCTAATGTTTGAAATTGCCAATGTTTGAATATTGACATGTTGTAGATTTGTTGGTAGATCATATGAGCAATGAATAATCCCAGTGCATTTTTTTTTTTTTTGTGAAGAACAAAAAGCAAAATCTTGCTAATGCTAACAATTGCCCCCTCAAATGTGCACTAAAGTGATTGTAAACCTTTGTGCAGTGCAGTTCGTTTTGCAGTGTGGCCCCGAAGCTCGTCTTCTGGGGTCCCCCGGCGGCGCTCGCGGCTCCTCCTCGCATCGGTAAACCCCCTGGGAGAAGCGCTCTCCCTGGGGGTTATCTTGCAGGTTTGCATGCGTAGACTCAGAATGCCAGACTCGGCCCCGGCGCTCGCGTCATTGGATTTGATTGACAGCAGCGGGAGCCAATGTCTGCGCTGCTGTCAATCTATCCATTCAAGAGCCGATAACCACAGGCAGAGAGGGTGAGCGTGTCTCCGCTGAGGGAAGCAACGGGCTCAGGTGAGCAAAACAGGGGGGCTGGTCAGTGTCCGTTTTTTCACCTTAATGTATCGGATGCTTTTAAGGTGAAAAAACACAAGGGTTTACAACCCCTTTTAATGTTTATAAATTATTTCACACAACTTTCACCCGGGATTGTGAATTGAATCAGATTAGAAGAACACATGAAGCTGGTGTGAAAACAATTTATAAAGGGACCCTTTTAATCGTTTACAACTGCCCCATGTACATCTACTGCAGCAGGGTGGCTGCTGTGTGCTGGATCATGTATCTGGTACATGATCAGCACTTCCGCATAAGGCACGTGCCCGCAGCCCCAGCTGTGCTATGATTTTTTACAGCACAAGACCATCAGCGGGTCTTGGCCTATGATTGCCAGGACCCACTAATCAGTGTCGTCATTCATATAAGGGAGCTCTCTGTTGTAAATACTGAGCTTTGTACACGGACAGGCGATCCTGCTGTGTTTTTTTGTTTTTTTTTGGGTTTTTTTATTCCCTGCAAGGTAGGGGAAAAAAAACAAGCAAACAAGATTACTTAGTAAAAATCAGCACATATCCCACATCTTACACATTGTTAGGTGCACAGTTGACCTCTTGATCACCCCTAGATACTAACCCTTTCCCAGCCAGTGTTCGTGCAGTGACAGTGTATAGTATTAGCACTAATAACTGTATTAGTGTCGCTCTTAGTGTACCCTCCCCCAGCCAGCATTAGCTAGTGTCAGATTGGTCGCCACACTATCACAGTCCCACTATAAGTCACTGATGACCGCCATTACTAGTATAAAAAATAAAATGAATAAAAATTCCAATATATTATACCATAGTTTGTATATGCTTTAACTTTCACATAAACCAAATAATGTATACTTATTGGGATTTTTTTTTTTTTTACCAAAGACATGTAGCAGAAATCATTTTGGCTTAAATTCATGAAGAAATACATTTTTTTATTTGATATGTCTTATAGCAGAATTTATTTATTTATTTTCAACATTTTCGGTCTTTTTCATTTATATAGTATAAAAACCCAGCGGTGATCAAATACCACCAAAAGAAAGCTCTATTTGTGTGACAAAATTATATAAATTTCATCTGCGTACAGTGTTGTGTGAAAGCTCAATTGACAAGTAAATTGGCGCAGTGCCAAAAAGCAAAAAATGGCCTGGTCATGAACGGAGTAAAACCTTCCAGAGGTAAATCCTAGCCAAGTTACATTTCGTTTGCTTAAGAACACTGTATCATAAGCAGTTGACATATTTAAAAAAAATATTTTCCCCCTTTTTTTTCCTCATTTGTTGCATCTCAGTGCTTCTGCTTTCATGCAGCCACTTTTTGTCAATAGGCATGTGCTTCCAGCAATGACTGCATGGTGGTACTTAGAGCGGCTTTCCTAATTTGTGATAACAGTTTGACTATACCTGCGTACTGTGTGCTTAAAAAGCCATTTGTGCCAGGGTTAGGACGCATGAGCACTATTGGGAGACCAGGAATAGTATAACGGGAAGTGCCTGAACACTGACTTTCATGGCAGTATCAACAGGTATTTATTTTAATGAAGGGTACAGATTCAAACATATTGAACATTTTCTTTTTGAATTTACATTAACATAAAGCTTATGAGATTTTATGGTTTGGATATACATCTACTTTAACCTGATTGTAACCCTTAATCACACCCTAACCTGTGTCCAGTATCCTAACTCTTTGAACGAGATCCTAACAACCTGAACCCCGAACCCTTAACCAAAGTGAACTTTTTCTATAAAAGCAAATGGAAGGTCCACTTTGTTAGTCTCCATGCCACAAAGTAAGTACCTTGGGGAAAAAAAAAAACCTTAAACATGAAAGTCTTTTAAAAAAAAAAAAAAAAAAAAACCTTGGGCCTGACTTCGGATGTTTCCTTGAGGTGCAGGTGACATTACTGTGCCCCCCTGTTCTGCACTGAGAGGTATGTATAATACTGCAAACTCAGCACTGAAAGTAACTGAATCAGAATAGGATGTTTTATTTTTTTTTGTCTAATTGCTAGTGCAGTGCAGAAGCTGCAAAATGTAATGGAAATGTATGCTGAAGTAGAAGACTCGGTGTGCCAAAGTTTGGGGGGTTTCCTGGATGCACAAAAGGCTGTAACCAAACACAAGGTGTGTGCTTGTTCTCCGAGGACCATGTTTGTGTGTCAGCCCACCATGGAGGGTGGAGTCAGGATGGGGTCTGATCCAATAAATCCTGCCTTGAAGATGTCTGTTACAGTAAGTAAATTACTTGTGCCCTTGCTTTTGCTCCTGTGTTTATGATACGGAGGAGAACAGGGTGTGACAGTTTGAATGGCGGGGGAATAGCTAGTAATTTTAAATTGGGCACCATTTCCCAGAGGTTTGACGCAGATTGTCGGAAGTCCTGCTATTGCACCTGCACATCCTCCTTAATCGTCTTTTTGGTGGACTTCCCTCAACCAGCACCGGACTTCCTGGCTCCTGTCGTAAAGAGCCGCAATCTCTGGAGCTTTTCTTGGCTCAGAAGTCTATAGTGCCTGGCACAGAAGGATTCATGCTTCCCTCTCCAGTTCATGAGGGCCCCCCTGGGGAGGCATTGTGCTGCGCATAGCAGACCACAGGTCCAAAAAAAAGCACATTACAAACACATTAAAAACAGTGTGTAACCCTGTATGTGGAAAAGTGGGGAATGTGGTGTGAACTAGCCCTAAATTAAAAGTACTCATTTGCACTTGCAGCTGAGGGGCAATAAAAATAGGCTGTTGAGCCACTGTTTTACTGACTGATCCCCCTCTTAACCCCAACACAGCAGTTGGGGGATGTGATACACATGCCATGACTTTAATGGATTGCAGCAAAAAATTATACTCCATCGCTGCAACTGCTGCAAAATGTATACCCAATGCCACGTTCAGCAGGCAGTACAGCCACTGAACATAACCCACACAAGTGAAATGTGTGGGCTTTTCAGGGTTAAAATAACATATTACCAATCATCTGTTGACCACCTTCTGAAAAGAGATCCACCACTAGTGTAAATGAGCCCAAGTGTCCCATTTTGTAGCCTACCAGGCCTTAGATGTGGTGGCTACATTTGTTTTATTTTTCAGTGTTCTTTCTATTATTTTCATCTGGTTATCTGGCCAGTAACACAATTCCTGTCCTAGGATGACAACGCTCACTGTACTCTGGAGGAGCAGTGTTGTCATGCTAGCCTGCTCTGCTGGTTTTGACTACAACCACCTGACTTCTTTTCTTTCTTCCATTACATAGAGATGTGTTGCTTTGTACAGCAATTTATAGAAAACAGCTGAGAAACTGATAACATTGTTTGACGTCATCAGTTAAGCAAGCTACAAGGATGCAGTATTTATATCAAGATCAACAGATATTTTCTGTACTTGCAAAAAATATGCATAACCTGAATAAAAGAAAACAATTGCATCTACCACATCTAGGGACTGGTTTGCTGCTATATATTACATTTTTGTTGTTCATTAGATATGCCTGGGTAACCTTTAGGGCTTATGCAAACTGGGCTTTGAAAACAGAGCTTTTACATGTGTTTGGCATTTTTTTTCTGCCTTTTTCATGCACACATACAGTGCACCCGGAAAGTATTCGTAGCACTTTACTTTTTCCACATTTTGTTATAGTAGAGCCTTATTCCAAAATGGATTAAAACCATTTTCCTCAAAATTCTACAAACCATACCCCATAATAACATGAAAAGTGTGAAATCTTTCCAAATTTATTAAAAATAAACAAAAAAAAAATCACGTACATAAATATTCATAGCCTTTGCTCAAAACTTTGTTGAAGCACCTTTGGCACCAATTATAGCCTTAAAGGAGAAGTCCAGCCTGAGCTCGTTTGGCTGGGCCTCTCATGGATCACCTGAGTGCAATTCATTTTGCACTCCTGTGATCCATTTTCAGCAGAGAGCGGACTAAAGTCCGCTCTCTGCTGACATCACGGATTTCAGTCCAGGCACCGCGTCATCACGACAGTCTGGATCCGCCAGGTGCCTGGACTGACACCTGTCTCAGGCTCTCAGCAAGCCGCTGAGAGCCTGAGACGGCCCGCTCCGACCCCCTCCACAGCTCAGCGCTCCAGTGAGCGAAGAGGGAGAAGAGCAGAGAGCTGTGATTGACAGTCTGCAGCTCTCTGCTCACAGAGTTCTGAAAACCGAGTAACCGGTGGTGTTCGATCGCTCGGTTTTCAGTGTAGAGGCAGAGTCCCTCAGGGACATTCAGTTGTCCCATAGCCACTCCTTTGTTATCTTGGCTGTGTGACTTTAATGTGAACGTCTGTAAACCTGTGCTATGCACCTTTTTTATGCCTGTAGAATTCCTTTCCTCCTATATAACCTCTCTCCTTCCCTTCCCTTGCCCACATCGGAAAACAAATCCCCTGAAGCTCAATACGGTAGATGTGCAAAAACACCCGAAATACACCAGAAAAATTCTTCAAATTCACCAGGAATAAGCTGTGCTCAAGTGTGACTGCAGGATACAATATCAGCATTATTATATGCCATTATCCACTTGCAGACCGCCCCATGCACATATACACTATATTACCAAAAGTATTGGGACACCTGCCTTTACACGCACATGAACTTTAATGGCCTCTTAGTCTGTAGGGTTCAATATTGAGTTGGCCCACTCTTTGCAGTTACAACAACTTCAACTCTTCTGGAAAGGCTGTCCACAGGGTTTAGGAGTGTCTATGGGAATGTTTGACCATTCTTCCAGAAGTGCATTTGTGAGGTCAGGCACTGATGTGGACGAGAAGGCCTGGCTTGCAGTCTCCGCTCTAATTCATCCCAAAGGTGTTCTATCGGGTTGGGGTCAGGACTGTCAAGTTCCTCCACCCCAAATTCACTCATCCATGTCTTTATAACTTTCACACAGACTAAATAATTATCATGAATTTGGGCTTTTTGCACCTAAGAGATGTAGCAGATTACAGCTTGGTATACATTCATGAAGAATTTATTTGCCAAATTTTTCAACAGAAACCAAGAAAAGCGTGTTTGTTTGTTTTTTTTTTTTTTTTTTTTGTTTTTTTTTATTTTTTTTGGGGGGGGGTCTTTTTTCATTTATGTAGTAAAAAATAAAACCCAGTGGTAATTAAATACCACCAAAAGAAAGCTCTATTTGTGTGAGCAAAATGATAATAAAAATGTAATTTGGGTACAATGCTACATGACCGCGCAATTTGTCATTTAAAGTGCGGCAGCGCTGAAAGCTGCAAAATGGCCTGTGCAGGAAGGGGGTGAAAGTGCACTGTATTGGTGGTTAAAAAACAACTGAGAATTATGACAAACTGACAAGATGGTTGAATAAACATGAAATGGTGTTAGGGCTAGTTTACACTCACTTCAAAACATGGCTTCAGACAGGCTTTGTTAAAGCTCTCTGAACGCCAGTCAAAGCTCCTGTCCCTAAATAAAATGGTGAGCTTACAGTCCTGTTTACACCTTGCTTTTGCTTGGTGCTTCGATGAGGCTTTGGTGGAGCTTCGGTGGGGCTTCGATGAGCCTTTGGTGGGGTTTCAGTGAGGCTTTAGTGGGGCTTCAAGCGACCTTTGCCATAGACTTCTATGGAGGCTTTGAAGACACTTTGAAGCATCACTTAGGGATAGTTTACATTTGCTTCAAAACATGGCTTTGGACAGGCTTTATTAAAGCTCTCTGAACGCTAGTCCAAAGCTCCTGTCACTAAATAAAATGGTTAGCTTACAGTCCTGTTTACACCTGCTTTTGCTTGGTGCTTCGATGAGGCTTTGGGGGAGCTTCGTGGGGTTTTGATAAGACTTCGGTGGGGCTTCAAGCGAGCTTTGCCATAGACTTCTATGGAGGCTTTGAACATGCTTTGAAGCACCACTGAAGCTACATGGGGTATCATTTTTGAAGTGAAGCCAAAGCAAAGCAAAAGCAGGTGTAAACAGGACTGTAAGCTAACGATTTTATTTAGTGGCAGGAGCATTGACTAGCGTTCAGAGAGCTTTAACAAAGCCTGTCTGAAGCCTTATTGAAGCCGAAGCAAGTGTAAATGAACCCTTAAGCTACATGGGGTATAATTTTTGAAGCAAAGAGTAAATAGGACTGTAAGCTAACCATGTTATTTAGTGACAGGGGTTTTGACTAGCGTTCAGAGAGCTTTAACAAAGCTTGTCCGAAGCCTTGTTTTGTTTTGAAGCAAGTGTAAACTAGCCGTTAATATATGTTGAAGCCGAAGCAAGTGTAAATGAGCCCTTAAAGTGATCCACTCTTCTGTTAAAGAAATGTATGCAGAAATTCCTGAAGCTGCGCTCATTTTATGAATGTCTCCCACAATCTGCTTCTGGTTGTATTTTGTTCTGTAGCCAAAAAAACAGATCAAATGTGGGAAATTCCCGCAAAAATCCGATGTCAGGTCTGAGAATGGCTGTGTACAGTCCTGGCCTTATCCTACCAGTGACTCCATAAGACAGTTCCTAGCCTGCAGTACAGTCCTTGTTACCATAGCAACAAAGGCTGCTGCTGACAGAACAGGAGTAGACAAACCCTTGACAAACATGTAAGTGAAATGGAGACACAGAAGACATTTATAACCACTGCCCCCTCCCTCTTCTTCTAGATTTCATTCATTTGACAACATTTCTATCAAAATAAAACCTCTCCCAGTGTGCTGTGGTAATGCGTGGTGTTTGTGAGGTGAGCGATGCACCCGAGTGGTGTGACTGGGCCCCTCAGGCCTCCTTTACATGGGGGGGGTCGCTGATGAGAATCTGATTCTCTCCACACCAGTGTTGATAAATTCCCTCGTCTCTGTGTTAGCGGCCGCAACCAGCAGCAGCGTAGCTAGATTTGTATCCCCTTCAGAGCAGTAAAACGCGATTGGCGACTCTAACCGGTCCCAGACGCAGACTGTTCCCATTTTATTGACTGTTTGCATTTCAGTGTAAATATGAGATCTGAGGTCTTTTTGACCCCAGATCTCATATTTAAGAGGACCTGTCATGCTTTTTTCTATTACAAGGGATGTTTATATTCCTTGTAATACGAATAAAAGTGACACCATTTTTTTTTTTTTTTTTAAACAGTGTAAAAATAAATAAAATCATATAAAATAAGAAAAATATATATTTTTTTTAAACGCCCCGTCCCGACGAGCTCGCGCACAGAAGCGAACGCATACGTGAGTAGCGCCCGCATATGAAAACGGTGGTCAAAACACACATGTCGCCGCGATCGGTAGAGCAAGAGCAATAATTCTAGCCCTAGACCTCCTCTGTAACGCAAAACATGCAACCTGTAGAATTTTTTAAACATCGCCTATGGAGATTTTTGAGGGTAAAAGTTTGACGCCATTCCACGAGGGGGTGCAATTTTGAAGCGTGACATGTTTGGTATCAATTTACTCAGCATAACATTATTTTTCACAATATAAAAAAAAAATTGGGCTAACTATACTGTTGTCTTATTTTTTTATTAAAAAAAGTGATTTTTTTTTCCAAAAAAAAAGCACACTTGTAAGACCGCTGCGCAAATACGGTGTGAAAAAAAGTATAGTAATGACTGCCATTTTTTTTCTCTAGGGTGTTAGAAAAAAAACAATATGTAATGTTTGGGGGTTCTAAGTAATTTTCTAGCAAAAAAAAACTGTAATGTAAACATCTAAATTCCAAAATGAGGCTGGTCCTTAAGTGGTTAAAGCGACGCAGTGCCGAATTGCAAAAAGTGCTCTGGTCAGGAAGGGGGTAAAATCTTCCGGGGCTGAAGCGGTTAAAGTATAAAGGCAAAATTTTTATTTATTATTTTTTTAAATTTTTTTTTAGTTTTGGATACGGTGGGGAGGAGAATAGACCCTTATCACACTGGGGCCGCGGCCATGTTGGTGCGAAAGCGCGGCTCGTTTTAGCAGTGCTTTTCAGCAGCTAGCGGGGGGCTTTTAACCCCAAAGAAGGGGGTTAGAAGCGCCCATGTTGCAGTGCTTCCGAAGCGCTGCCCATTCATTTCAATGGGCAGGGCATTTTGGGAGTGCTAAATGCAGCAATCTCAAACTGCCCTTAGACCTTTCACACTGGGGCATTTTTCAGGCGCATTAGCGTTAAAAAAAAGCGCCTGAAAGAAGCCTCATCTGCAATCCCAATGTGAAAGCCCGAGCCTTTTCACACTGCCCAGTGCCCGAAAAACGCTGGTAAATCGCCGCTTAAGTCCCCTTTCACACTGGGGTGTTTTTCAGGCGTTTTTCGGGTGCTGGCAGTGTGAAAGGGCTCGGGCCATCGGCGCACCCAGTCTGGTGGCAAAAATACGAAAGCGCTGCAAAGAAGCTGCTTGCAGGACTTTTTTGATGCCCTGCCAGCGCAGTGCCCCAGTGTGAAAGCACTCGGGCTTTCACATTGGGATTGCAGATGAGGCTTCTTTCAGGCACTTTACAGGCGCTTTTTTTAACGCTAAAGCGCCTGAAAAACGCCCCAGTGTGAAAGGGGGCTAAAGATGCTGCCTGCAGGCCTTTTCCTAACATCTCGCAAGCGCACTGGCCCAGTGTGCAAAGTCACACTGAAATGAATGAGGCGGTTTTCAGGCGCTTTACAGGTGCTATTTCTAGCGCTAAAATGCCTGAAAACTGCCTCGGTGTGAAAGGGGTCTTAGAAAGCTTGTCAGTTTTTATTGCTGTCTGTGCCCCTGTAAGGGAGATTAACCCTCTCTACTTGTCCTGTTTACCATTATCATTGAAAGTAAAAGAATCCCAAATTTTGGATTGTCCTCAGAAAAGTATGAGAGGAGAAATCTATGGACACTAGTTTTTGTGGCCTGGAGTCCCCAAGCATATCCCTTAACCACGCCAACGCTGGAAGATTTACCCCCCTTCATGACCAGGCCATTTTTTGCAATACAGCAGTGCGTTAGTTTAACTGACAATTGCGTGGTCTTGCATTGCTGTACCCAAATAAAATTTGTCCTTTTTTCCCACAAATAGAGCTTTCTTTTGGTGGTATTTGATCACCTGTGCTATAAACAAAACAAAAAAAACGGCAAGTATGAAAAAAAAAAAAAATTATAATATATTAATATATATAATTATAATTATACATTTTTTTTTATTTTTTTTTACTTTCTGTTATAAAAATGCCTTCATAAATTTAGGCCAATATGTATTCTGTTACATATTTTTGGTAAAAAAAAATCCCAATAAGCATATACTGATTTGGTTTGCGCAAAAGTTATAGCATCTACAAACTAAGGGACATTTTTATTTATTTTTACTAGTAATGGCGGCGATCAGCGACTTATAGTGGGATTTCAATATTGCGGCGGACATAACTGTCATGAGCTAATGTTTTTGACACTTTTTGGGGGACCAGTGATGCTAATACAGTGATCAGTGCTAAAAAATGTGCACTGTCGCTGTACTAATGACACGGGCAGGGAAGGGGTTAACACCAGGGGCAATCAAAGAGTTAACTGTTTGCCTAGCCAGTGTTTTACTACGCTGTTGGGAGGTGCTTTTTACTAGTGGAAGAGATGGAATTTATTCTCTGCCTTGCAGGGACACAAATTCCATCCCTTCCCACCTGTCAGAACGGCGATCTGTCTTGTTTACATAGGTAGATTGCAGTTCTGTCTCTCTGCCTAACGATAGGTGGGTGCCGGAGGCAGTGGCGGCAGGTCCATAAGGGACGCAGGGTGCCGTCCCCCTAGTTTGTATAATCCAAAACGATTTATTTTTAAATAACTGATAAGACTAACATTTTTTAACATCTTAAAGTTAAAAAATTTTAGTCTGATCATTTATTTAAAAATGAATCGTTCTCTGTGTGTGGCTGTGCACTGTGCAGAGCGCCGGACTAATGCGTTTCTTTTAGGTCTGTCATTTTTTTCAAGCTTGTGATTAGAGCCTGAGGCTCTAATTGGCGTGTTTCAGGTTGTCCTCCGGGTGCAGAGCACTGTGCCCCGAACCCTCCCACTTCTGATTTCCAGCTTCTCGTCCTGGCCAATCAGGACAGGAGGCTGAAGATTTGGAACCCAGAAAAAATACCGGGTTAACACGGAAGACGCCGAATATTGGGGGAGCCGTGACCACTGGAGGGCTCCGTTTTGTATGGTGAGTGCGGACCTGGAAGGGTTTGTTTGCTCCCCCCCCAAAATTTTTTAGCGCCAGTCGCCACTGGCCGGAGGACATCGGGTACCGTGCACCCACCAATTGGCTTCCACTGTGTGTAATCACAGCGAAAGTAAGCCAGCAGTGGTGTGCATGCGTGCCCCATATATATTTTCCATTTTTCAGAGAATATGAATGATGTCACAAAAACTTTATTTTCACTCATGGTTAGTGTTTGGATGAAGCCATTTATTATCAATCAACTGTGTTTACTCTTTTTTAAATCATAATGACAACAGAAACTACCCAAATGACCCTGATCAAAAGTTTACATACCCTGGTGATTTTGGCCTGATAACATGCACACAAGTTGACACAAAGGGGTTTGAATAGCTATTAAAGATAACCATTCTCACCTGTGATCTGTTTGTCTGCAATTAGTGTGTGTGTATAAAAGGTCAATGCGTTTCTGCACTCCTGACAGACCTTTGCATCTTTCATCCAGTGCTGCACTGACATTTCTGGATTCTGAGTCATGGGGAAAGCAAAAGAATTGTCAAAGGATCTGCGGGAAAGGGTAGTTGAACTGTATAGAACAGGAAAGGGATATAAAAGGAATTGAGAATGCCAATCAGCAGTGTTCAAACTCTAATCAAGAAGTAGAAAATGAGGGGTTCTGTCGAAACCAAACCAAACCACGGTCAGGTAGACCAACTGAAATTTCAGCCACAATTGCCAGGAAAATTGTTCGGGATGCAAAGAAAAACCCACAAATAACTTCAGGTTAAAAACAGGACTCTGAAAACATGTGGTGTGGCTGTTTCAAGATGCACAATAAGGAGGCACTTGAAGAAAAATGGGCTGCATGGTCGAGTCGCCAGAAGAAAGCCATTACTACGCAAATGCCACAAAGTATCCCACTTACAATACGCCAAACAGCACAGAGACAAGCCTCAAACCCTCTGGCACAAAGCCATTTGGAATTATGAGACCAAAATTTAGCTTTTTGGCCACAACCATAAACACTACATTTGGAGAGGAGTCAACAAGGCCTATGATGAAAGGTACACCATTCCTACTGTGAAACACGGAGGTGGATCGCTGATGTTTAGGGGATGTGTAGGCTCCAAAGGCACAAGAAATTTTGGACAAATTGATGGCAAGATGAATTTAGTATGTTATCAAAAAGTACTGGAGGAACATTTGCATTCATCAGCCAGGAAGCTGCGCATGGGACGTACTTGGACATTCCAACATGACAATGATCCAAAACACAAGGCCAAGTCGACCCATCATTGGCTACAGCAGAATAAAGTGAAGGTTCTGGAGTGGCCATCTCAGTCTCCTAAACTCAATATCATTGAGCCACTGTGGGGAGATCTCAAACATGCAGTTCATGCAAGACAGCCCAAGAATTTCCAGGACCTGGAGGCTTTTTGCCAAGAGGATTGTGAAGCTTTACCACCTGAGAAGATAAATAGCCTCATCCACAAATACCACAAAAGATTTCAAGCTGTCATTGATGTTAAAGGGGGCAATACGCGGTATTAATAACTGGGGTATGTAAACTTTTTGATTAGGGTCATTTGGTAGTTTCTGCTGTCTGCTTGACTGATAATAAATGGCTTCAGCCAAATACTAACCATGAGCGTAAATAAAGTTTTTGTGTCATCATTCATATTCTCTGAAAAATGGCCAGAAAATCATAAATTCTGCCAGGGTATGTAAACTTATGAGCACAAATGTATATCCGTGATGTGGAGCACAGGTGCCGCCCTGTAGCAGTAAAACTGCTATAGGGCAAATTTTAAAAAGCAGAACTTTACTCATACCAACTTAATAAAAATAATATCCTTTAGAAAGGAACATACATTTAGCATTAAATATGCTAATAAAATTAGTGTGTGCTGTAAATTGCTTCCAGCATTGTTCATGTTTCTTGCTGGAAGCTGCCATTATGCTGAGGCCCAGAGCCCCTGAGAAGCAGTAAATTTTAAAGTGGAACTTAACCCATTGATTTAACAGTTTCAAAAGCCGTTGCATTCCTAGAATGCTGAGATTGCTAACTGACACATTTTTGTGTCCTCAACCAAACTGTCAAACCATCAAATGGCTGATGTCATAACTGATCACATGTGCAACATCACGGCAGTTGCAGATCAAACAGAAGCAGCTTCCTTGGCTGTACAGGATAGGAGGGTTTAATCCCACTTTAAGGCTGTCAGCAGATCAGCCTCTACAAACTCAGCAGTGCCTAAAATGGGACAGCAACTGAGCTTGTGCAGAGCAGGGTGAGACGGTGTATTACTGGATTTTAAACCTTATAGACACTTCTTTTTAATGTTTTACATAGCTATACCTGCAAAAGGAGCCAGACTGAAGTAATCTAGCAGGACACATTTTTCTGACTGACTGACTAAAGCTCCACTTTAAGGCTGGGTTCACACTGCTGCAGTGCGAATTTACCGCGATTTTACCGCGAATTTACCGCGATTTTACCGCGAATTTACCGCGATTTTACCGCGAATTTCAGGAGTTGGATATAGCTGCGATTGATAGTCTAGCCAATGGAATCATAATGTAAAAAAAAAAAGGGTCTTAACTTCCTGTGTACTTCCTGGTTTTTGTGGAGAGTAGTGTGGTGGAATTCGCACATATGTGAACCAATCAATGCGATTCAAGAACGATTTACATTGATGTCTATGGAGACTAAATTCGCAACGCAACGCAGTAAACTCGCACAGGACCTTTTTTTCACGCAGGTTATATTCGCAACGCGTCGATGTGAACGGCACTAATGTTAATCTATGTAATTTAAATGACTTGCGAATTTGAGCGATCGCAACGGCTCAAATTCGCAATAGAATTCGCAGCAGTGTGAACCCAGCCTAAGTGGGTAAAGTACAACTATAGGCAAGACTTTTTTCTTTAGTTTTGGAAAGAGCATAAAGGGATGAGAACACCTGTCAGTTCTTATTGCTGTCTGGGACCTCATTAGTGAGATTCACCCTCTCTGTTTGTTCTGTTTACCATTATCTTTGAAAGTAAAAGAAAATCCCAAATTTTGGTTTGTTTCCAGAAAAGTAATAGAGGGGAAATATGCCAATGGGGAGACTAGTTTTGGTGGCCCGGAGTCCCCAAGGGTTTCCCTTAATTTGCAGGGATTTCCTCTCACTTCCCGTTTGGCTATGGGACAGGAAGTGAAGGCAAATCACACAGATGGGGAAAAAATAAGCCGCCAGGGGTTATAACCCTCCCTAATGTTATCCAAAAAAAAAGTTTTGCTTAAAGGTCCAATTTTAATGGCTATTTAAGGCAGTGGCAGCCGCTTCATTAGGGGAGCAGGGGCGCCGCCCCCCTTAATCCATGCGCCCGGCCCCTAATCTCCATGCAGGGCTACGGACGCAGGGATTTCAATGTGGGCTTTTTTTCCCAAATCATGTGATTCGAACCTGAGGCTCTATTTGGCTTCAAAAAGGATGGGCTCTGTTCCCCGAGCCCACCCAGTTGTGTGACATCGGGTCTCAGGACCAGCTTCCTGTTCTTCCTGGGAGGAGAAGCAACAGCTCCGGTTCTTCCCTCGGCAACCTGTGAGCCATGTGCAGCGAGGAGCAGCAGGTAGAGGGGCAGAGAGGCAGCAACAGCCTCTTCCAGCTTCCAGGAGTCCTACTCCGAATCCAGCACCACCACCTCGTCATCGTCCTCCTAAGGTAAGGCCATGGATCACCGCCATCCCAACCAGCAGGGGGGGTAGTGCGAGTGAGGGGGCCACCCCCCCATAATATTGAGGACCAGCCACCACTGATTTAAGGTGTGTATGTATGTGCCTGTCTGCGAAAGTAAACATTTGAAATCTTTATCGGGTATTGTTTATAGTATTTGCTTACAGCGAATGTTCTTCATCTGTCCCATTTTAAAAATTTTGCAGAAAATGGCGACACAAGCTAGAAAGGAGACTAAAACCTGGAGCACTACCGTGATCATGAGTAATATTCTAAAGGTATGGTTCAGTTCTTCTAAACGCTTAAAATCATCTAATACTAGTATAAAAGACACTGTTACTAGGTATTGGGGACAGATCGAATACTCAGTGTATGATCTTAGGGCATTGTTTCTCAACCTTTTTTTCAGTCCTGGCACCCTTTAAAATCCTGCACAATCTTGCAGCACATCATTCTAAAACCTAAAACACTAAACAAATAGTTTTACATATCGCAGCAAAATTCACACGTATAGGACACTCAACATTATAGGTGATTTATTTTTCAAAGAAAATCCATCTTTGAACACTGGTACTGACTAGTATTTCAGTTTTTCTCTTTTCCCTCACTCAGCTAACATGACCCAAGAACTGACGGAGAGGGGCAAACAAGGATGTTGTGCAGGCGCCCAATGTCCTCCCTATCAATCAGTAACGTCACTGGTTTTTAGGACGCCAGCGGCTATAAGGTTGCAATGGTGCACAATGAAAACCTGTAACTTTGTGTACCTGAAAGGTAGGCTTGTATACATTTTTGGGGTCAATTTTAGGCAATTTTTGCCAAGGCATCCCTGAAGAAACCTGAAAGCGCCCCAAGGTGCCTAGGCACCATAGTAATACTGACACAGATATAAGCCGCACCATGGCAAAAAAAAAAGTGGTTGTGCCTAATATAAATGTAGGGTGGGGCCAATTTGAATAAGGGGTGTGGCTTGCAAGTAAACTCACTTTTCCAAATATATGCTCTAATCACCTTCAAAGATTTCTCTATGGAGACGGAGTAATAACCAATATCCTTAAAAGTACAGGGCTTACCAAATCCTCCTCTTTGCAGGATGAACACTCCAGCCTCAACCAACATCCACATACAGATGTTCAACATTCAGACAAATTTGCCCGTTCACTGGAACCACGCACGTGAGTGTGCAGGCATGCGCAGAACGTTTCGGCACACAGCCAGCTTATTTAAGCTGTGTATGACAAGAATGCAGTGCTTCCAGGAGGCAGCTGTGGGACACATCAGGCTCTGAACTAGGCACTTTCAGCGGTTCATTTCTCCTTACTCGGGTTACATGAGTCACCAGGTGTTGCTTGGCAGGCTAAAGGTGCTTAGCAGGATTGTTGTATAGGGGCTTGGTGAGCCCTATTAAGGAGTCTCCCTTCTGAGGTGTGTTAATACTACACCCAGGTACTCCCTTTTTTGTGACTAGTAAAGGTCTTCAAAAAAGAGGAGCGGGACTAACACTACAGGGAAGGGCACACCTATGTAATCAGTAGTTCTTGATGAACCCATTCGTATCCCTAATGTTGTATCCCCTGAAGGACCAGAGGCTTCCGGGCAATCTGAGCCGCTGCACCTATCTGGGATTGCACCTACAGTCAACGCTGCTTCTTCACCCTTTATCACTAAGGATGAACTGTCCTCAGCCCTAGCTGGGTTAGAGTACAGGATTGCTGGCATGATTGCCTCCATCCTGCAGGGTGGTAAGAAGTGTGACAGATCCCCCTCCCCGGAGCCTCCTAGTCTGGAGCAGGAACAGGTTGAGGATAGGGAAGTGCTTAAAACTCAGGATTCTGTGGATGGCCTGGCGGATGAGTCTGCTTCCGAGCAATCTGGACAAGAAGATATCCAGTTGGTGTCTGCCTCTCAATCACAGAGGCTTTTGATCCCGACTCTTACCAAAATGGTTTGTTCTATCTTTAAAGGGATTGTAAAGCTTTGTTTTAAAAAATAAAAATAAAGTAACAAACATGTCATACTTGCCTCCACTGTGCAGTTTTGCACAGAGTAGCTCCGGTCCTCCTCTTCTGGGGTCCCTCAGCGGTGCTCCCGGCTCCTCCCCACATCGAGTGTCCATATCGGAGAAGCGCTCTCCTTAGTGGACACCCATGAAGGTGCGCTCCCGAGTCCTGCATCTATGTCCATTCACAGAATGAAGGAGTTGGCCCCGCTCCCTGGCGCCGCATCATTTGATTTGATTGACAGCAGCAGGAGCCAATGGCTGCGCTGCTATCTATCTAATCAGGACAGGAGACACCAGCTAGAGCTGGTTCCTGGCCGAAGAATGACCGCGTTCAGGTAAGTAAAACAGGGGGGCTGCAGCATGAGAGAAGGTTTTTCACCTTAATGCATTAAGGTGAAAAACCATGCGGGTTTACAACCCCTTTAAGTTGCCTCTTGCAGAGGTTACTGAGCCTCCCTGATCCTTTTTGGGATCCCTGAGGCCTCTTCAGGCCACACAGGCTTTCCCCTTACACTCTCTGTTGGAACAGGCGGTGTATGCTGATTGGGAACATCCTGACAGAATTTTTGTTCCTCCTAAGAGGTTTTCCCTTTTATATCCCATGGATGAAAAGTTTAAGAAGTGGAGCATGTCAGCCATAGATGCAGCAGTCTCTTTCTTAAAAAAGAACTTGACTTGTCCGGTAGATAATGCACAGGGCTTGAAAGAACCTGTTGACAAGAAATTGGAGTCATTATTAAAGGTTTCCTTTTCTTTGACCAGTTCAGCTATTCAGCCAGCTGTTGCAGCAACTGGTATCTGCCAGTCTGTAAAGGAACAGGCTAGAGGGCCTGACAGGCCTATCTGCCTGAAAATAAGGCAGATATTCCTCGAGTGCTGTGTTTTGCTGTTGACGCCTTAAAGGATTCAATACAGCAGGTTTCTCTTTTGGCTCTCTTGTCTGTACATACAGTAGGTGACCGCGATATTGTGTCAATCTCGCCGCACTTCTCGGCGAGATTTGACACCTACGAGCCCCGTCGCAGGGGCCAGCGCCGAGATGGCTCACTCATCGCGAAAGGAAAACTTTGTTTTCCTTCCGCGATGAGTGACAGGCAGTGCTGACAGCTGTCTGGTATGAATCCTGAGGCGGGAACACCGCGCCAAATTTTAAATGAAAAAACCGGCGTGGGTTCCCCCCTCGGGGGCATACCAGGCCCTTAGGTCTGGCATGGATTGTAAGGGGAACCCCCTATGCCGAAAAATCGGCGTGGGGGTCCCCCCCAAATCCATACCAGACCCTTATCCGAGCATGCAGCCCGGCCGGCCAGGAAAGGGGGTGGGGACGAGCGAGCGGCCCCCCCCCTCCTGAGCCGTACCAGGCCGCATGCCCTCAACATGGGGGGGTGGGTGCCTTGGGGGAGGGGGGCGCCCTGCGGCCCCCCCACCCCAAAGCACCTTGTCCCCATGTTGATGAGGACAAGGGCCTCTTCCCGACAACCCTGGCCGTTGGTTGTCGGGGTCTGCGGGCGGGGGGCTTATCGGAATCCGGGAGCCCCCCTTAATAAGGGGGCCCCCAGATCCCGGCCCCCCACCCTGTGTGAATGAGTTTGGGGTACATGGTACCCCTACCCATTCACCTAGGGAAAAGTGTCAATGTAAAAAAAAACACACTACACAGGTTTTAAGAATAATTTATTAGTCAGCTCCGGGGGTCTTCTTCCGACTTCGGGGGTCCCCTTCCGACTTCTCCCGGTGTTCGGCCTCTTCTCCCGGTGTTCGGCCTCTTCTCCCGGGCCCCACCGCTATCTTCTTCCAGCTCTATTGCCAGCGAGGGGCCCGGTCTGCTGCCGCTGTCTTGTCGCCGCTGTCTTGTCGCCGCTGTCTTGTCGCCGCTGTCTTGTCGCCGCTGTCTTGTCGCCGCTGTCTTGCCGCTTCTTCTCTTCTTTTCTTCTTCCCCGATGTTGACACGACGCTCTCTCCGACTCGAATGCTGTGTGCGAGCTGCGGAGCCATTTATATAGGCGGTAACCCCGCCCCCTTACGACGTCATGGTCCCAGCATGCGCAGGGACTCTGGCGTCATAAGGGGGCGTGACCCCAGAGTCCCTGCGCATGCTGGGACCATGACGTCGTAAGGGGGCGGGGTTACCGCCTATATAAATGGCTCCGCAGCTCGCACACAGCATTCGAGTCGGAGAGAGCGTCGTGTCAACATCGGGGAAGAAGAAAAGAAGAGAAGAAGCGGCAAGACAGCGGCGACAAGACAGCGGCGACAAGACAGCGGCGACAAGACAGCGGCAGCAGACCGGGCCCCTCGCTGGCAATAGAGCTGGAAGAAGATAGCGGTGGGGCCCGGGAGAAGAGGCCGAACACCGGGAGAAGAGGCCGAACACCGGGAGAAGTCGGAAGGGGACCCCCCGAAGTCGGAAGAAGACCCCCGGAGCTGACTAATAAATTATTCTTAAAACCTGTGTAGTGTGTTTTTTTTTACATTGACACTTTTCCCTAGGTGAATGGGTAGGGGTACCATGTACCCCAAACTCATTCACACAGGGTGGGGGGCCGGGATCTGGGGGCCCCCTTATTAAGGGGGGCTCCCGGATTCCGATAAGCCCCCCGCCCGCAGACCCCGACAACCAACGGCCAGGGTTGTCGGGAAGAGGCCCTTGTCCTCATCAACATGGGGACAAGGTGCTTTGGGGTGGGGGGGCCGCAGGGCGCCCCCCTCCCCCAAGGCACCCACCCCCCCATGTTGAGGGCATGCGGCCTGGTACGGCTCAGGAGGGGGGGGGCCGCTCGCTCGTCCCCACCCCCTTTCCTGGCCGGCCGGGCTGCATGCTCGGATAAGGGTCTGGTATGGATTTGGGGGGGACCCCCACGCCGATTTTTCGGCATAGGGGGTTCCCCTTACAATCCATGCCAGACCTAAGGGCCTGGTATGCCTCCGAGGGGGGAACCCACGCCGGTTTTTTCATTTAAAATTTGGCGCGGTGTTCCCGCCTCAGGATTCATACCAGACAGCTGTCAGCGCTGCCTGTCACTCATCGCGGAAGGAAAACAAAGTTTTCCTTTCCCGATGAGCGAGCCAGCGCGACATTCACAGTACCCTGTCGCCGAGAACCAGCGCGATGGTATCGCGCTGGAAACACAATCTCGCGGTCAGGTACTGTATGTGCAGACTTTTGTGGCTTAAGAACTGGTCAGCCGAGCTTCCTTGTAAGAAGTTATTGTCAGGTTTCCCATTTCATGGGGAACGCTTATGATCATTTGGACAAATATATTCAAAAGATTTCCGGAGGGAAGAGTTCTGTACTTCCTGTGAAGAAAAGCACCAGGCGTCCCTCGTTTAAAACCTTAGGGACTGATTCCTCAAATGTCTCAGGGCCAAGGCAGTTCCGCCACCAACAGGGGGCCAGGGGCAAGCCAAAAGGCCAGGGCCATAAAAAAGCCATGGGTCCAAAATTCTTCTAAACCCAGCACCAAGCCCTCCTTTTGAGGGGACACCCCCACTCCAGACTATATGAGTCTTCTAGGGAGGATTGTATCCTCCTTCGAGGCGGTGCCCTATGTCCAGTTCCATTCCAGGCCTCTACAACAAGACATCTTGTTGGCTTGGAACAGGAGAGGACAAGCCCTGGATTATCCAATGTTCTTTATCTCTTTGGGCACAATTAAGCCTAAACTGGTGGTTGTAGGATCAGAACCTGTGAAAGGGAAGATCCTTCCTCCCGGTAACTTGGAGAGTACTGACTACAGATGCCAGTCTCTCAGGCTGGGGAGTGACCCTATAAGAGCTCACAGCTCAGGGGAAATGGTCAGGGACAGAACAGATCCTGCCCATCAACGTCCTGGAATTATGGGCAGTACGTCTAGCCCTACGATCTTGGACGGCGGAGCTTCAGGACTGCCCTATCAGGGTTCAGTCCGACAATGCCACTGCACTGGCCTTTATAAACCACCAAGGCGGTACCAGGAGTCATTCAGCTCTGAAGGAGGTGAACCACATACTAGCCTGGGCAGAGGGACATGTGCTGATTCTATTGGCAGTCCATCTCCCGGGAGTAGAGAACTGGAAGGCAGATTATCTCAGCCAGCAGATCTGCCTGGGGGAATGGACCCTACACCCAGGGGTGTTCCAGGAAATTTGCCAATGTTGAGGATGGCCAGAGGTTGACCTACTGGCATCCAGGTTCAACAACAAGCTACAGCAGTTTGTGTCCAGAACAAGAGATCCTCTGGCAATCGGAGCAGTTGCTCTGATAGTTCCATGGAGCCAGTACTCCCTGGTTTATGCTTTCCCTCCGATCCCTCTCCTTCCACATTTGTTGCGCAGGATTCGGAGAGAGGGAGTTCCAGTCATTCTGGTGGCACCAGCCTGGCCCAGAAGGCCCTGGTTCCCGGAGATTGTGGGACTGACAATAGACGGGCCATGGACGATTCCATGTCGCCCCGATCTACTGTCTCAAGGTCCTTCATTCCACCCCAATTTACAGTCTTTAAAATTGATGGCATGGCTTTTGAAGCCAGGGTGTTAAAGGACCGTGGCATCTCGGGACCAGTGGTGTCTACCCTAGTGAATGCTAGAAAAGCTGTCACTAGGAAGATCTATCATAAGGTCTGGAAGACTTATATTGCTTGGTGTAAAGCCAAAAAATTGCATCCTTGGAAATACGTGATTGGGAGAATTCTCTTTTCCACAGTCAGCTGTGGAAATCAGATTGGCTTTGAGTACAATCAGAGGTCAAGTTTCAGCCCTATTAGTATTCTTCCAAAGGCCTTTAGACTCCCATTCACTGATCCGAACCTCTATGCAGGGGGCAACTCGCTTGATTGCCCCCATTAGGTCACCTATGTGTCCTTGGGACTCATTCTACCAGGGGTGTAGGAACCTCTTGGGCTTTTCGCCAGGAGGTATCTGTGGCTCAGATTTGTAAGGCTGCCACCTGGTCTTCAGTGCATACGTTCACAAAATTTTATCAAGTGGATGTTCGAGCAGCCGAGGATTCGGCCTTCAGCTGCAGTGTACTGCGGGCTGCCGTATAAGGTCTGATGGCTATTGTTTGGCAGGGTGTCTCCCTCCCCTCAAGGCTATTGCTCTGGGATGTCCCAGCAGGTAATGACTATTAGCCTAACTCTGTGTCCCATGATGTATGAAAAAGAAAATAGGATTTTTTCGTCATACTTGCCTGTAGAATCCTTTTCTTTGAGTACATCTTGGGACACAGAGGTCCCTCCCTTCTTTTTGAGTATTCAGTTCTTGCTACAAAACTGAAGTACTTTCTATATGGGACGGGTTATATAGGGGATCACTTCCTGTCTAAAGACCTTTTTTTGGTCTACCAGTGTCCATGCACCTGGAGATGAAGTATAACCCAGCAGGTAATGAATATTAGCCTAACACTGTGTCCTATGATGTACTCAAGAAAAGGATTTCACAGGTAAGTATGACGAAAAAATCCTATTATTTTTTTGGCAATAACATGATGTGAGTGGATTTCTGCCAGTCACAGGCTGTGTCTTAGAATAATAAGGAGATGAAGCCGCCATTAATCTACATGTAATATACTGCCCTCATTGTGTTTAGTTTGTTAGTGGGCATGGAGGAGGGAGGGAGCGGGCTGTCATTTACCACTGTGTATTCGCCCACATTTGTGACCCTATAGTCACTAGGGGTATTGAAAATAATCGCTGAACAGCTGCATCGTGATTGCACAAATTACATTATTGCAGCATGCCCTGCCTCTCTTGGGAGAGCCCTCCCAGCGTACTCTAAAGTTTAAAAAAAAATCACTGCCAGCCCCTTTTTTTTTTTTTTTTTTTTTTTTTTTTTTTTTTTAATGAATCCATTCTACACTGTGTAAGTGTTAGTGTAAACCAATGCCTCTACCTTATCTCCAATCGTTTTATGACCAGTCACATGATCTCTGGCTGCTCTCCTCCTCTGATGCAAGGGCTACGGCGGGAGGGGCTGAAATCCCCTCTGACGTACCCCCGGGGGAGGTCACGTGACCGGCCGCTGTAGCCTTTAGATCAGAAGATGAGAGCGGACAGAGGGCACGTGACCGGCCATAAAAGATCGGAGATGAGGAAGATTAGAGGCATCAGTTTACACTAACATTTACACAGTGCGGGATGGATTAAAAAAACAGAGGCGGCTGTACCATTTAGTATGTATTAGTGTTGTCTGTGTTCAGACTTTGTTACGTGTAGGGAGTGTTTTTTTTTTTTTGTGTTTGTTTTTTTTAAGAGCAGATAGAATTAAAAAAATGGAGTTCGGATGCATCGCAAACTAAAATTGAATAGTTGACAGGATAGTCGAAAATCGAATCGTGAGACTAGTGAAGATGCGCGCCTCCAGTAGTCGCATGGGCTGCTCAGATGTGATGGAGAGGAAATGTTCAGGGTAGAAAATACACTGAAAACGGAGCATGTGCACTAGCTGCCAACACTGCTATGCAGTGGTAACATGGGCATGAGGGGGAGATGGAGAACAGCAGGATCAACCAGTTTTTTGCAGAATACAGAAAACAAATCCCATAGTGACTGAGTGAGTATAAACAGCATGTAATACACTATTTATTGATAGTTTTTAATGAAGTGGGTTCAATGACACTTTAACGCCTTCCCGACCGGCGCACGCTGATGTACGCGTGCCATTGAGTACGCTCCGCCGGCCGGGAGCTCTGTGAGTCAGGTCGCGGGTCCCGCGGACTCGATCGCCGCAGGGATACCCGCGATCGCCTCACGGAGAGGACGAACGGGGAGATGCTGATGTAAACAGCATCTCCCCGTTCCGCCTAGTGACAAGTGTCACTGATCACAGCTCCCTGTCATCAGGAGCAGTGATAAGTGTAGTGACACTGCTAGCCCATCCCCCCTACAGTTAGTAATCACTCCCTAGTACTGACTTAATCCCTCCCCGCCCCCCAGTGGTTAACTCCTTCACTGCCAGTGTCATTTACACAGGAATCAGTGCATTTTTATAGCACTGATTGCTGTGTAAATGACAATGGTCCCAAAAAATGTGTCAAAAATGTCCGACATGTCCGCCATAATGTCGCAGTCACAATAAAAATTGTTGATTGCTGCCATTACTAGTAAAAAAAAATTAATAAAAATGCCATAAAACTATCCCCTATTTTGTAAACTCTATTACTTTTGCGCAAACCAATCATTAAACGCTTATTGCGATTTTTAAAAAATTTTTTTTTTTACTAAAAATATGTAGAAGAATACGATCGGCCTAAACTGAGGAAAAAAAATTTTTTTTTATATATTTTTGGGGGATATTTATTATAGCAAAATGTAAAAAAATAATGCGTTTTTTTTTTCAAAATTGTCGCTCTTATTTCGTTTATAGCGCAAAAAATAAAAATCGCAGAGGTAATCAATTACCACCAAAAGAAAGCTCTATTTGTGGGGAAAAAAGGACATCAATTTTGTTTGGGAGACACGTCGCACAACCGCACAATTGTCAGTTAAAGCGACGCAGTGCCGAATCGCAAAAAACACTCTGGAGAGGAAGGGGGTAAAATCTTCCGGGGCTGAAGCGGTTAAGTAAAATAATTCCCATTGTTCCTTTTCTAGGGAGCAAAATATGCCTCAATCAGCAATATTGGATAAAATAAGGGCTGTACTGGTGTCAAGGGAATTAAATAAGTCCCATCATTGTTGTCATTGGGACTAAAATAAGCCCAATCGCTGGCGGTCAGTGGGATAAAATAAGCCCATTCATTGGGGATCAGTGGGATAAAATAAGCCCAATTATTGTGAGTTCGTATCATAAAATAAGCTCTAGCCCAGCAATGACGTCCAGTGGATAACTTCAGATCAGATCACTCTCCCACACTACTTTGCCTCTCCTCTCTGAACAGAACTTTGCTGTGACTGAAATTACTGTGCCTGCACAGTCCAGTGTAATTGCATAGCCGGGTGCTGGAAATCAGTCTAAACAGCGTTCCAACACTCAACATCCCAAAACAGCATGATTCTCTCAAACTACAGGGAGGCCACCCTGAAATCTTTTGTGACTCCAAGGTTTTCTGGGTGACTTGACAGGTCTTCCTCCATAGTCCCTCATTACACTGATAGAGCCCTCCATATTACACTGCATCCTCCTCAAAGACCCTCACATTATAGGCATACTGAGAACCACATTACAATGACCGCCCCACCTCATAGCCCCCCACAATATATTATATCCCCCTTCACAATGTTAAAGTTTTGTTTTGCCACTTTAGGATACTGCTAACACTTTAATTGATCTCCACCATCTTACTGGGCCTCAACCAAACTGCTACTCAGTGCTCAAGCAAGTGGAGTCTAGCACTGTTCCCCCTTCAGTAGCTATAACACACATGTTTTTTAAAGTAATTGTAAGCTCCTATTGATCATGAGTTTGGTTCAGGCGGTTATAGGCTTCTCAGGGCACACAAAATCCAGCTGCTCAGATGCACAGCTTTAGATTACAGGTGTTAGTTTCCAGATGATATGACATGTCTGCTGACACTTGCGCCATCTTGCCAACAGGATCGCTATACAGGGCTAAACTGGGTAGAAAAATACCATTCTTTTCCCAGCTAATAAGGGAGCCAACTCATAGTAGTAGGGGAGCTTTTGTTTGTGTTTTTTTTTTCTTTTTTATTGATCTTGTTTCTGGCAAGTCTGCAATCGGCCCACTAGTGTGACATGGAGGAATCTGTTGATCACCCCACTGGCTGATCAAAAAAAAAAACAATCCATTTATGGCCAGCCTTAGCTTGTGGCAGCAGATTACAGCAGGCCAGCGCTGGATTCGCTGGCAGGTGAAAAAAAACCCTGTATGGCTGGTAAGTGGGGATGAAAGCAAAACAAAAGAGGGTTGGCAATCTTTAGGTTACCTCCTACGAGTAATATTTAATAAAACATCATGGTTTTGTGATTGAGTTCTGAGCGTTTAAAAATATTCAGTAGTAACCTATGGGAAAAAAAAACGTTAATTATTTAACTTATCAGTCGGTGAAAAAAAACACATGCAGAGATCTCGATCTATAGATTGTGTAGATGCAGTGTCGGGAAAAGGTTCTCTGGCACCCATGCCAAAGTGCACCCCCAGTTGTTTTATTTATTGCTACAAAAACTAACACATACAAATAATTAAGAAACACAAAAAAAAGACCTCATTTACATTAATAAGAAACAGGGAAAAATTGTGGGAAACACGCATTGTGCTTGAGGTGCCATTATTGCTTAATGGGACCTGAAACATAAGTAGTAGTCCCGCATTTTGTCACGTGCAAAAACGCTCTTGGTTCACTGCTAAAAAATGGCACATGAGCTCCTTTTGTACATTTGTCACTTGTAGGGCAGCAGTTTCAAGTGAATGGGCTGACCTATGCTGGCATGTTGGAAAAGCGACAAAAACGCCAACACGTCGCTCAGGTGTGAATGCAGCCTAAGGGAAGTGGGAAGGATGATGGTAATAAATAAAAACTGGTGTTCACTAAAGTTAATAAAGGGCCAAAATATTTTAAAAACATTTTTTTGTTTTTTGCACAGTAATTCATGAATACAATAGTAACTTTCATTCATAAATGAATGCAGACCAGGACTCAAGCTGTCAAACTGAAAGCTCAGTCCTGCAGATTACACAGGGAGAAATCAGTCCTCTGTGTAATCATCAGAGCTTTATGACATCTGGGTGTTGTGCACACAGAGCTTCTGCTATAGAGCGGGCACCAATATTTGAGTGAAATGCCCCAGGTTACTCAGGGAAAGCCGCAATCTCCCAGTGTAAGTGTTTGACAGCCCAGCCTTGCACAGTGTAAGACAAAGAGGCACCCAAGGCTTGTGCCTCTTCTGCCTTGGCCCTGGTTTAAAATGAATGTGGAAAATGTATAACTCACACAAATCAAGAACTGTTTTGTAACTATGAATATTTGTGGAAACACTATTTTTTTATGATGCACAACTGTGCATTTAGTAGTGCTCTATAATGTAACAAATTGTCCGAGGAGAATTTTTTGTGTGAAGCCCTTTCTGTTTAGCCTGCGAACTGAAGAATATGTTTTACACTTGTCTCTTATGTTTTTTGGGTTACCTAGAAAACTATATCAAACAAGATAAAATACAGCTATTTTTTTACTTTCATGGTATACATAATAAGCATATATAGTTGCTCTTGCAGGATCATGAGGTAGCAACATTTTTGCAAAACCAACAGCATAAAGTGCGTTTTTCAGAATCTGTGCAAAGGGGATCTGTAATTTTTCCACTGTCTGGTAAGTAGAAGACTGTTTAAAAATTGAGTGTCCAAATAGTGCTTCCCTTTCTCCTCCATATATGGACCTTTCCCTGCCATGGTACCACTGTACTGTTACAGTACGTACTAAATAGTATCATTGAAAGCCCTGCAATGGTTTAGCTTGCCATTACATTATTTCAATAGATTCAATCCAAGTCAGGGAAATTTCAGTGGCAGCGCGGGTAAGATTCTGCCTCCATTACCAATTATTGGTGGGCAACTTGGGCTCACGCCTGATGCTCCTGTCAGGTCAGGAGCAGGTGCCAGCTTAAGGTCTTAATGCATAGGCAGATTCATGCAAGCAATGCTTTCAATTAACATGAAAGTTAAAGGCAGTTTAGCTAAAACAAGACTTTCTGAACAGTGGCGGAACTACTGCCATAGCGAGCCACGCGGTCGCTATGGGGCCCGCAACCGAGAGGGGCCCATGGGGAGGATGAGGAATGCATACTGCGGGTGTGGCGAGAACTGCCCGCACGGTTCCCCCAACCTAGGGGAAGTGAGGAGAAGAAGAGGCAAGCTGTCCGTACGAGCAGAGAGCTCAGCTGTAAGAGCTTTCATTAGAATTTCCTGTGTTCCCGGGGCTCACCGTCACATAGCCCCACCTCTTGGCCCCGGTGCCTTTGATAGACAGAGCGCCGGTCCAATGCGGGACATGTGACATCATCAAAGGCTCCGGGCCAAGAGGTGGGGCTATGTGACAGGGAGCCCCGGGAACACAGAAAATTCAAATGAAAGCTCTTACAGTTCTCTGCTCGTAGGGACAGCTCGCCTCTTCCTCTCCTCACTTCCCCTGGCTGGGGGACTGTGCGGGCGCTGCTCGCACCCCACTCTGAGGCAGCCCCACGCTCAACAACAGCCATTTGAGGGCTGCAGTATGCATTCCTCATCCTCCCCGGTTGTTCCACCACTGGCTCTCCTCTTTCTCTGCACAGGCAGTATTGAGGCTGCATTGGGCACAGGTGAGGCTGCATTGGGCACGGGTCACGCTGCATTGGGCACAAGTGAGGCTGTATTGGGCACGGGTCACGCTGCATTGGGCACAGGTGAGGCTGTATTGGGCATGGGCAGGCTATGCCACATTGGGAACAGGCAGGCCACATTGGGCACAGGTGAGGCTGCATTGGGCAAAGGCAGGTCACGCTGCATTAGGCACAGGTGGGCAAGGTGCATTGGGCACTGGACACGCTGCATTGGGCACAGGCAGGCCACGCTGCATTGGGCACAGGTGAGGCTGCATTGGGCACTGGACACGCTGCATTGGGCATAAGTGGGCACAGGTGAGGCAGTATTGGGCACAGGTGAGGCTGTATTGGGCATGGGCAGGCCACGCTGCATTGGGAACACACAAGCCACATTGGGCACTGGTCATGCTGCATTGGGCACAGGTGAGGGTGATTGAAGCGCCAACACCAGGTGTTTGCAGTATCTTTATCTGTTGATTGTTAAACTTTCTGGAATACATATATTGCTATTGTGGTGTAGGATCTGGGCCTGTTTTTCTTTCTTTCCTTCTTTCCTTCTTTCCTTCTTTCATCCCTCATTCATCTCAGACTCGAACCACGCCCCTTTGAGCCACGCCCACTATTTAATTTAAGCCCCGACATTTTTTTGTGGGAGGGGGGGCCCATACAACATTTTGCTATGGTGCCCCGTGATTTCTAATTATGCCCCTCTTTCTGAATTGTAGCGAATGCCAACAGGGTCCCAGTGCAAAATCAAAACTGGGTCCACTCATGTCAAAAGTAACTCTTCAATTGGAGAAAGAGTGCACCACAAATAGGATGGTGCCAGTTACTACTTTTACTTTTATACATGGTTGGATGGAAGTGGCATCAAAATTATTTGTTCTCATATTCCTCTTGCCTATATGCGCTTCCACAGTTGTCTGTGTCACACGTATTGCATGACTGTATGAAATTCAAAATAAAGAATAACAAATCTGCACCCCAATTAGTCATGTTAAGCTCATGGATGACAATTTTCAATGATATAAAGCATAGTTTACTTTTTTTTTTAAAAAGGTTAGAATTAAAAAAAAATAAAATAAAATAAAACAATCCCTGGGGTGGGCTATACCCATTGGAAGGAGTTTATCAAACTTTATTGCAGATAACCAACTTTTTCTGAAAAAGGGAAAGTACCACCCCTCCCCCCTCTCCCCCCTTCAACAAATTCGATATGTTTTATTTTCTGGAATGGGGTACATTTTTGTGACAGCTACCCGTTCCACTTCCACAATTCTGGCCCAGAGGAGAATTACATTAGCTTGGCCTGAAACTCCCTCATCAAGCTCCTGAGATGTGTAACATGTGGGACCAGTTATAGTGCTGACATGCCTCTCACATGCACAGTGGGGAGTCGGCTGTGAGACTTATGAAGTTACAGCTGGCTCCCATATCCAAGATGGCGGTGCCAGAGGTCCGAAGCCCAAAAAAGAATCAGCTTTGGTGAAGACAGTACTGAACTTGTGAGCTGAGAAGTACTTGCTTGTTATGAGACAACAGCTACAGGGCTTGTAACTGTTGAATTTATTTTTTAAAACCAGAGTGAAGTTCCTCTTTAATGTAATCTTTGCCATCACTTTTATCAATCTAATTGTTAAAATACAGTAGTAATAAACCCTCAGTGTTTAACACACTGAGCACAATGAAATATACATTCACTGGTAAACGTATTGTTAAAATTCTTACCAGGCACTTGCAGTTTACAAATTTCAGTGCAGCTGGCTCCTTCTCTCTGTGCTGCTTTCCTGAAATTCTAGTCTTCACAGGAAAGAGTTAACATTTAATCTGGATCCAGCCTTTTGCCCAGGAGAAGGGGGGAGAAGCAGAGGAGTCCCTTCCAATCCTAGGCTATGGGCTGTGTGTTTCTTTTGACACACATTGTGTGGGAGAGACAACTCTTGGCCCTGCATGCTAGAGTGACTTCATAGGATGCTGCATGAGAAAGGAACCACCCTGAAACAGAATCTGGCCATGAATAAAAGAAGCCTGTAATCTACATTAAACTCTATGCATACTTGTGGGAAAAGCAAAGGACCAATTAAATGTGCAGGAAATTATCTTCCCCAAATTATCTTCCAGGACAGCTAGAAAGATTAAAAAGACCCTCCCTTCCCTTGATCCTCAGTAGTTTTGTGTTTACGACCTTCCAGGACTTTGTCATGTTTGTATTGTTCCCCCTGGCTCTGATAATTGTAGTTGTCGAGCACCCCTCACGTAGTTGGGTCCTGGTGTGCCTGTGTTCCTGGTCAGGTTGCTTACCTGGGTTTTTTTTTTCCTGAAGACATGCTGGACCTTGTTGCTCGACTGATGCAGGTAACTCCAGCTGCCCGTCCTTTTTTTTACATGTTCCTTATGCAGTAGTGGCACTGATTGCCAGTAGTCCCTCTGGGGGGGCCAAGGAGCACTCGCTCTGTTCCAGCCTCAGATGATGAGGACAAACTTCTCGGTGCACAGAATGGGCACTTCTTCCAAGCCAATAAAAAGCATAGGCATCCACACTCCTGTTCTCCACTTCTATTCTGGGCTCTGACTGCTGAAAGGGGCTAACATCAGGGTGGGATTGAGGTAGTGAATACTACAGGCTGCAGAAGTGGAGGATGTACTGCTGTAGGTCCTAGTCTTTGTGCCCAGGGCCCAGACAGCAAGCCTGCTAATGAATCCCCCCCCTCTATGGAGAATGGTGGAGAGCCATCAGGGAACAATGAAGCCTCCTGGGCAGGTTAGATTGGGGTCCACCTCTACTCTGAGCTGTGTTTCTAAAGATAAGCTTATACCAAGTACCTTTTTGATTATTGCTTTAGGTTACTGGGCTCTTAGCAAGGCTTTTCAACTCAGTATAATGTTAGGTAGTCTTGCCTTTAAAGAATTTAGATGTTGTAAATGTAAGTTCTCTATTCATATAGCAAGCTTTGTATAAAAAAAGGTATCCTGCTTATAACAAGATGAGAATCTGCTGTTTACATAAGAATTTTTGTGATATCTATGTGTAGGGGAATGCTTCATCAAACTGACGTACTTGAATTGTAGACTTTCAGTTATTTGTTTGCCTTATCTTGTAATGGTGGATTCACATGAGGTGGCTACATGTTGTGGCTGGTTGATTCCCCTATGTCCATCCATGGATCCACCTACCTTAGCTCTGTTTCACCAGAGGGAAGAGCAATGTCTTTTGGGTCATGCATGCCTTGCCATTTTTCTGTGTGTATCACAAATGTTTTATGAAACAAACACATCTCTTCCAGGGCTTGTGGGAATTTTAGTTTCTTGGTTATTGTACATCTTAGGCAGGTGGGTAGGTTTATAATGGCTAGGAGGGCTGTTCAGGTAGGGTTTTGCAATGTCTTTGCTACCGCTAGTGATCAGGAGCATCATCCAGGACCATGCAGATGTATTTTGGATAGCCTCATGGGTCCAGAAAAGAGTTGGGTCTCTGCTATCAAGTCATCTCTCCCTGAATTCTACAGAACAGTCTAAATTTATTATCACAGGGACCAGTGTTTCATTTGAATTCTCAGCTCTTCTGCCTGATGGCCTGGAGGCTGAGAAGGATTTTCAACACCAAAACATTGTAGCCACGGACTTTAAAGGGCATATAGATATTGGTACCACATCAAAAATGACATAAAACAGTTTATTATACAATCTTAAAATCACAGATAAACACCATCTGGTTGATTTACCAAAGGCAAATCCACTTTGCACCACAAGTGCACTGCAAGTGCAGGGGAAAATCTGAAATGAGGGGAAGCTCTGCTGATTTTATCATCCAATCAATTACAAGCAAAAAAAAGTTTTTTTTATTTTTCCTCTTATGCCCCCCTCAAATCTACAGCAACTGCACTTGTAGTGCAAAGTGGATTTACCTTTAGTAAATAAACCACTCCCCCCCCCCCCCCCCCCCATGTCAAACACAGGGTTCACATATCTTTTTCATCTAGCAATCCACGTCAGCTCAAAGCATTTTAAATCACCTTTAGGAAAGCATGTAAATAAGATCAATGTGGTTGAACCCCGTCTTTTAACTGTTTCCTGCCCAGCCTATAGCAAAATGACAGCTGAGTGGGTGCTCTCCCATCTTGGGTGGACGTCATATGACGTCCTCCCGGTCGCATGCCTCCTGCATGCTCTAGCACTTGCCGAGTTCCTTCATGTGTGCACAAGCACTGTGTGCACCTAGGAGAATTGACGCTGGTTGGAAGCCAAAGGGTTGTCGCACAAAATATTGTTTTGATTTAGATTTTTCTTCTGTTCGCTCACTTTGCATTTTGTAAATTGATACACAAAAAAACTAAAATATATATTTCTGAAAGCATTCAGACTTTACAACATTTCTTCACACCTGCCTAAAACTTTTGCACAGTACTGTATTTGCAGGAACACGCAACTGATACAGTGCCTTGAAAAAGTATGCATACTCCTTAAAATTTTCCACATTTTGTAATTTTGCAACCAAAAACATAAATGTATTTTATTGGGATTTTATGTGATAGACCAACACAAAGTGGCACATAATTGTGAAGTGGAAGGAAAATGATATAAATGGCTTTCAACATTTTTTATAAATAAATATGTGAAAAGTGTGGCGTGCATTTATATTCAGCCCCCTTTACTCTGATACCCCTAACTAAAATCTAGTGGAACCAATTGCCTTCAGAAGTCGCCTAATTAGCAAAGTCCACCTGTATGTAATTTAATCTCAATATAAATATAGCTGTTCTGTTACACTCTCAGAGGTTTGTTAGAGAACCTTAATGAACAAACAGCATCATGAAGGCCAAGGAACACACCAGACAGGTCAGGGATAAAGTTGTGGAGAAGGTTAAAGCAGGGTTAGGTTATAAAAAAAAAAAAATCTCAAGCTTTGAACATCACACAAAGCACAGTTCAATCCATTATCCGAAAATAGAAAGCGTATGGCACAACTGCAAACCTACCAAGAAATGGCCATCCACCTAAACTGACAGGCCAGGCAAGGAGAGTATTCATCAGAAAAGCAGCCAAGCGGTCCATAGTAACTCTGGAGGAGCTGCAGAGATCCAAAGCTCAGGTGGGAGAATCTGTCCACAGGACAACTATTACATAAATCTGGCCTTTATGGATGAGTGGCAAGAAGAAAGCCATAAGAAGTCCTGTTTGCAGTTTGTGAGAAGCCATGTGGGGGACACAGCAAACATGTGTAAGAAGGTGCTCTGGTCAGATGAGACCAACATTTTACTTTTTGGCCTAAAAGCAAAAACGCTATGTGTGGCAGAAAACTAACACCATACATCACCCTGAACACACCATGTGAAACATGGTGGTAGCAGCATTATTTTGTTGGTGCTTTACTTCAGCAGGGACAGGGAAGCTTAATGGAGCCAAATACAGGGCAATTTTAGAAGATAACCTGTTAGAGTCTGCAAAAGACTTTAGAATGGGGCAAAGGTTCAACTTCCATCAGGACAACAACCCTAAACATACAGACAGAGCTACAATGGAATGGTTTTCGATCAAAGCATACATGTGTTAGAATGGCCTAGTCAAAATCCAGACCTAAATCCAATTGAGAATCTGTGGCAAGACTTGAAAATTGCTGTTCAGAAGCTCTCCATCCAATCTGGCAGAGCTTGGGCTATTTTGCAAAGAAGACTGGGCAAAAATGTCACTCTCTAGATGTGCAAAGCTGGTAGAGACATCCCCAAAAGACAAAGTGAAGGGTGGTTCTACAAAGTATTGACTCTGGGGGGCTGAATACAAATGCACGCCACACTTTTCACAGATATATTTGTAAAAAAAAAGTTTGAAAACCATTTATCATTTTCCTTCCATGTCACAATTATGTGTCACTTTGTGTTGTTCTAACACATAAAATACATTTACGTTTTTGGTTGTAACATGACAAAATGTGGAACATTTCAAGGGGTATGAATACTTTTTCAAGGCCCTGTATATGACTGATTACACCCTGGACCCTGTATTGATTTATTGGATTTTTTTTTTTTTTTGGACCTTGGGAGACTTGTTAGGACAGATATTTTGGGCTGGGCAATCTGTTTATGGTGTTCTTTTGGCTTTTCTTGTTGCTCTCCTGTGCCCCCCTCTTGGAAATTACGTTTTGCACTAATCTTGTTCCAGCAGTCAAACATCTATATTTTTTTTTTTTTTTTAAAGACCGGGTTCAACCACATGGCTCTTATTCACATGTGCTCCTGAAGAAGATGTATAATCTTGTTGGATGGAAAATGTTAACCCTGTATTGGTGTTTACATGTGTTTTTTAATGTTGTATAATAAACTTTGTCTTTAGGTAATTTTTGATGTGCCAATATCTATATGCACTTTAAAGTTCGTGGCTACAATTCTTTGGCGTCTCATGTATCAAATTTAAGATGAGGGTTTGAAAGAAGTTTGAAAGACATTTTTATTCCTGGCTAAAAAGTATTATTGGCATGCATTCATATGCAATTCCTACAGTTCTGAAATTACTCCAGGAAAGCGTTAGAAAGGGTTTATTTACCAGTACCCATGAAGGATATAGGTGGTGGCCCTTTTGGGTTTTCTGGGAATTAGATTGACAAAGATCTATTCAACTTCTTGTCTTGTATAGCGGTCCCATCTAGGGCTCAGTGCCTCCTAGAGTACCATGATGGATCAGAGACACTATTCTTCCACGTTCATCAATTCTGGTCAGTCACTAAATGCTAAAACTAGAGCTCACTCATCAGCAGAAAAGAGCACAGGTGCTTTGTGAGAAGACATTTTTAAGACTGCAGTAGGTCTTAAAGCCATGCTATCAGGAAACGCTACAATTTGGAAGTGTTGTCCAGCCAGGATAGCACTAACCCCCCCACCACCACTCCTTTGTATGTTTTGGGTCATTGTCATGCTGGAAGACCCATCCACGACCTATCTTCAGTGTTCTGGCAAGCAAAGAAGGTTCTCATTCAAGATTTTACAATACATGGCCCATCCATTGGCCCCTTAATGTGGCAAAAGGCCGCTTGTACCATTTAGCAGAGAAGCAGCCCAAAGCATATAGTTTCCACCTCCGTGCTTGGCTGTAGGTATGTTCCTTGGGTCATAGTCAGCATTTTTCTTTGTCCAAACACGGCGAGTTGAGTTAATGCCAAAGAGCTAAATTTTAGTCTCATTGGACCACAGCAAGCACTTTCTCCTAATCCTTCTCTGAATTATTTAGATGTTCATTGGCAAACTTCAGACGGGCCTGTACATGTGGCTTCCTGTGGGCGCTGCGGGATTTAAATTTCCGTATTATGTTACCAATGGTTTGTTTGGAGAATGTGGTCCCAACTTCCTTGAGATCATTCACAAGCTCCTCCGGTATAGTTCTGGGCTGATCCCTCACTTTTGTCATGATCATCCTTACCCCATGAGGAAACCTCTTGCATGGAGCTCCAGACAGAGGGTGATTGATGGTTATTTTGTATTTCTTCCATTTGCGAATAATCGCTCCAAAAGTTGTCTCCTTCCCAAAATTCTTGCCGATGGTCTTGTAGCCCATTCCAGCCTTGTGCAGGTCAACAATATTGTCCCTGATGTTCTTTGACAGCTTTTTGGTCTTTCCCATAATGGTGAGGCTTGAATGGAAGAAAGATTCTGTGGACAGGTGTCTTTTATACATATGAGTTGTTGTTAGGAGCACCTTCTTAAATTGACAGGACTAATCTGTGTACCACATACTGTAGCCAGTCTGTGGGAGCCAGAATTATTGTTGGTTGGTAGGGGATCAAATTATTTTATTTTACTCATTGAACTGCAACTCAATTTATCACATTTGTATCACATATTTTTTTCCTGGATTCTTGGTTGATATCCTGTCTTTATCATTTAAAATACACCTATGATAAAAATTATAGACCCTTAATTTCTTTGTAAGTGGGCAAACGTACAAAATCTGCAGGGGATCAAAAAATTATTTCCCCCACCGTATGTAATATATTAATTATGCTGCTAGTCAACCACCCACATACTTTGGTGATGTCATTTGTGACACTGAAGCTGGCTAGCTGAGATGTAACAAAGGATCACCAGTAGGTTTGGAGGAGGATTTATTTATAGCATGCATTGTGGATATTTAGTATTGTGCTCTATTTTTTTTCAAATATAATATTTATTGAAGCCCACAACAGGCGAAAACAGGTCACTACAGACATTATGTGAAATGAGGTAAAACATCTGACAATGAATTGACAGAAAGATCATAGAACAATTAAAATAGAATAATGTAGATATTCTGATCAGAACCTCTATTAATAATGGCAAGATGGTTTAATGCAAATATATTCATTGTCAGTAATATATCAAAAAAGGTGAAAAATGAATAGTGGGCTAGGACTCTTGTATTGTGTGTATTAAATATGCGTATTCATGAAATATGTACAACAAATATTCTGAATAGGCACGTGTTTTAGGTTTCTCATTTCATCTTTGACTCAATTAGGGTAATGATGGGGGCAAACAATGTTTACTTTTCTTTCATTCTAATGTCAATGTGCTTTTCTAAATATAATACTATTTAATCATGTTGGATTATATTCTCAGTGGGAGATTCAATAACTCATTTTAATTATATACATATAGGCTGTGCATAAAGATCTAGTTTCATCAGTAAACTGAAACATTTATTTGAATTGTTTCCTAAAGAAAGATTACCATTTTAAATGCTTTGTGTTGAATTGTACTGTATCAAAATAGTGATTACATAAATGGTATTTCTGCGGTCCCTAAGGGTGAACATCCTCCAAAGATTAGTGGAAGGGAATTCCATACAATCCTCAAATTTTGTGCCAAAATCCTAAGTTTACAGCTAAACTTTTGTATGAGTTTTTATCCTATAAGATACTTGTTATATTTGCCATTTATTTTTCACTTTTCTGTGTGTTAAGGAATCGCCTTTTTGTTGGCAAACGCTCAGGAGCTATTTGATACAACTAAAGAAATGGTATATGATAGAATACAGCAGTTTATATCTGTTCATCGAAACAGCTTCTTGGTAATAGTGGCAGCTCTCCATGGACCAGAGGAATGGGACCTAATGTTCAGCATTCAGCTGAGGTAAAGATTTACATTTCGAATCACTTTCAATTGCTTTGTATTGCTTATAAACATGGGGTTAGCTTCTGTGCTCCAAACGCATTCATTTATGTGCATGGATTTTTAGATAATTATGAGCCATCTAAGTCTACTATGCACAGAATCTATTTATCTATACAAATACATTTATGTATATACATGTATGCAGAAATTTGGGCATCGTTGGTTAGATTTTATGTTCTGTTGAGTTGCTCAAAGAAAACTTTGACCAAAAAAAACCCCCTCAGATGGTCAGTTGAGGAGCCCTCAGAAGCAGAGCCTGCTGGCTAGGTTTACATTGGCACTTTCTTAGCCACCTCAGTGCAGTACTGTATGTGCAGCAGAGAGCTGCATGGGGGCTTCCAATACAGAGAGACTTATCTCTTCATGTAATTATGAGCAGATATCTCCTGCCCATCAGTCTTGAGCAATTGAACCCATAACAATACTTTGGGGGCTACCTTTGCTGAGGACCTTCTGAAAGTGCTAGCTGACTGCCATTCATTCTGATGCATTGGTTCCATTCTTCGAGTCACTGACCTAGAACAACCATGACTACAATTTAATCAATGATTGCAGCAGGTGGTGAACCCATGGGGTCAGGTGTGAAGGTCTTGCTGTTGGAGTCCTGGAAAATTATAGGAGTCTAGTAGGCTAACCAATCTGCCAACTTCTAAAGTACTTGTTGGACTTAACATGGTAATTGCATTGCCAGTTACAACCTAACACATTTTTACTGCCAGTTTCTGAAACAGTGGGCTTGTGCTGGGTGCATTACCCTTGCACAATCTAGGCAGGAGTTTCATAAGCTGGACCAATGTATGTGCAGATGCAGCAAAAAAGCTCCCCAAGAAATGTGTTTCTACAAAATACACATTGGATGAAGGAGCTGCAGCAGTAAGCGGGCCCAAGGGTGTAGCATAACCACCACCTATCCTAAACTTGTTCTTTACTAGCCATAGAGAGATCCTTGCTTCAAGAGTCTCTTTGGTTAATGGCTGCTAAGGAAGGAATACTAGGAACTATTACATGCATTAACTATCTCAGTGAGTTATCCATATTAATGTAACAGCCTGTGCTATTTATACTTGTATATTTATATTATCGGACAAGATACTTATCAGTTGTTTTTACTGTCTATCCCCCCCAAGCCCTGATAAATGGGAACCTTATACCCAAACACATTGAATTTATCTGCAGACTGTCAACTATAATCTTTTATATTTATATGTGTGTATATATATATATATCTAGAGAGAGAGATATATGCTCGAGTATAAGCCGAGTTTTTCAGCACATTTTTTTGTGCTGATAGTGCCCCCCTCGGCTTATACTCTAGTCACTGCCATCTCTGTATACCTGATCAGCCCATGTCATGCTCAGATGGCAGCCGACCAGTATACAAAAGCCGCGCTGCCTCCTCGTTCGTGATAGGTGAGCACTCAGTTTCCCAGCAGTGATTCAGTGTTCCACCTATCACAGACATCCTCATCCCACGGACAAGGACGAGAGGATGTCCGTGATAGGTGGAACACTGACTGCTGGGAAATTGAGTGTTCCGCCTATCAAGGATGAGGAGGAGGCGGCGGCGGCGGCATGGCTTTTGTACACTGGATGGCTGTCGTCTGACTGCATGACACGGGCTGATCAGGTAGGCATGCAATGGACACAGGGAGGCATGCAGCTGCAGATGGGCATTGTTGACCCTCTTATTCCACTTACAGAAGCTGCTGCATTTCTCACCCTCGGCTTATACTCAAGTCAATAAGTTTTCCCAGTTTTTGGTGGTAAAAGTAGGTGCCTCGGCTTATATTTGGATCGACTTATATTCGAGTGTGTGTGTGTGTGTATATGTGTGTGTGTATATGTATATATATATTTCCCTCTATATCAAGTGTGACAAACGTTTATGCTGAACATGTCTCTATACATATCCAAAAATAAAAGGAAAGGGCCCCTAATTCAAAACTCTTAGGCCCAGGACTCATTTTCCTGTGGCTTTGATACTATGGAAGATCCAACTGTAGACTGAAAATCTATTTTATTTTCTTGAAATAGCAGATGTGTTATTTTGTATTTGTCATAAAATGTCCTCATAGATACATAATTTATACAATGAACAGAAAATAGACTGTTTGGCACAAACAATTCTTTCCATGTTGCTTCATCCATATCAGAATTTTTGAATCCACCTATTATAAGTAACTTAAAATTGCTTATTTATATATCTGCAGATTCCTTGGAAGTAATTTGCGAATCATTCCTGCGCACAATAATGCAGATGTTGTTAAAAGCATGTTAACGGTGGTCAAGGTAAGTATGCCATATTTATTTTCCTATTTTTTTCTGATTAATATGCCAACCCTGCTATACAATAGCTGAATTTGAAATCCATGAGATTGAGCAAGTCTCCACTGATTGCTGGAATAAGGGCTGAGATGAACAACATGATCATTAAAATAGATTTTATATAAGTGATCAAGGTCAAGTCAGTAATTTCACAACAAATGCACTAATTCCTCATATATCCTAGCAACATTATTAGGTTTGTTCATCGTGGCGGTCATTAGACCTACCTACATTTATAGCAAGCAAAGGCCCATTGTGGAGGGAGATGTGTTCATTCGTAATTCCTTTTTTTTGTGTATAGAGGTACCTATCCAACCTTGCAATCCTTGGGAGTAGCTGCTATTTCAGTAGCTCTGTGTTGTCAAAACTGTTATGCTGGCTTCACACCTATTCGTAACCACAATGCACTGTGACCCAAGGTTCTGTGTGTGGTGGCATTAAGAATAGGCACACCAATGCACAACAGTAGCCTGCAAGCACACCACAACAGACTTAAAAGGTGTGAAGTGGCCCTTAGTTTTGGCTCTATTTCATCACAAAGTACCATCTGTATAATTAAAATAAGGAAAGGTTGCACGATTACATCCCAGCATCAGGACGTTTATTAGAATTAACCTGCCATACTACCGCCCAATCTCTTTAATCAATACTGATTTGAAACTGTTCACCAAAATCCTTGCAAACAGATTGTCAACATTCTTGGAGGGATACATGAATTCAGATTCGGTGGGCTTTCTGCCACATTGACAAGCTGCTGACCAGATTCGGAGGGCGATAGATTTAATATCAATCTTGCATTCATCTTGGGATGGGGGGGCAGCTAGGGCTGGGATGCTATTGTCTATTGATATTTGCAAAGTTTTTGACTCTCTCTCCTGGCCCTGCCTTTTCCGGGTCCTGGAGTGATGGGGGTTCAGTCCTAAATTTATAGCTTCATTACACTCCCTATATAGCTCTCCTACAGCCCAGATTGTATTGTGCGGTCACAAATCGGACCCATTTCCCATCTTTTTGGGCACTCATCAGGGATGCCCTCTATCCCCCCCTCCTGTTCGTTATAGCCATTGAAACCCTAGCAATAGCCATCCACCAGCATTCAGGGTATAGAGTGGTGGTAGGAGCCACAAGTGCACCTTATTTGCAGATGACTAACTTTTATTCATCGCTTCCCCACATACCACTCTGCCGAATTTGCTGTCCCTTTTGGATTGCTTTGGGAAAATCTCGGGTTTGTTAGTAAATTTATATAAATCGGAGGCCATGAATGTTAACCGGCCTGAATGGATACTGCAGAGTCTTCAGAGTCAATATCCCTTCCTTTGGCAGCAAACATCCCTGGCATATCTAGGAGTACACCTAACGTTTCATCACTCTATAAGACAAACTACCTGCCATTATTCACTAAACTTTGAGGATGTGAAGGCATGGTCCGATGTGAGCTTGTCTTGGATGGGGAGAATATCCTCAATAAAGATGACAGTCCTATTCAGTCTATTGTACTATTTCAGAGCTTTGCCCATCCAGGTCCCTGGTAACGCAATGCGGCAATTTCAATCAAAAATCTTCCATTATATCTTGGGTACTAAGGACAGCAGAATAGCATGACCCATCATGTATGCTGATGTAAGGAAATGGGAGGTTTGGGAATGCCAGACTTTAGGAAATATTATATGGGGGCACAAATAACTCAACTGTATCAACCACATAGCAAACATTATAGGCCAGACTGGGTGTCCTTAGAGGCCCAAGTTTGTTCCCGCTTGCAATGGACCTGGTACTTTGGACTCCCTTGCAATATTATGCCCTATGCTTTCCCACTCTATTCATCTATGGGACAGGGGTTGTAGGAGATGGCCTTTAGGTTCGCCACACTCAGCAGTGGCGCCTCTTTGGCAACCCCTTGTTTCCACCAAGATTGTAGGCTTTGACTGGTGGTTAAACAAGGGTCTTTATTGCATTGGGGACTATATTGACCATAGAGGGTTATGTTTTCTATCACCCTTCGTTAACATTCTGGAGATGCCCCACTCGGAAAGTTTCCATCTACAGCAAATCTATAATTTTTTTAAATCATTACAACAATCCAGCCTAGACCTAGCAGCATGCACTAATTTGGAAATAGGTGCATGCAGGAGGTCTCTTGAGAGAGAGACTAACTATTCTCCAACCCTATGGTCAAGTTGAATTATCATTTGGCCTGGGAGAGGGACCCGGATAGATCTCTTGAGGCAGAGGACTGGCACAAATGGAGCACACGGATTCACAAAGACGTTTTAAACGTGACTTTGGTTGAGGCTAGCTACACACTACATGCTAGATGGTACCTAGTACCAGAATGCCTCAGCCTCCCGCTTCAGAGAACGTGGCCAGATAGGCATGCCTTTACATACATGGTGGACCTTAAGTGCACCATTTTTGGATGAGAGTGCACTCTTTTTTTTTTTTTTTTTTTTTTTAATTCTTTCAGTTACGTTGGTCAATATTATTAAAGATGTGAGCATTGCCCTACTGCGTAAACCAGTCGAAAATGTCCCAAGGCACACACAGGCCTTAATGTTTCATGTTCCTGGCAGACAAAATTGCTATTACAACCGCCTGGAAAAGTCAAGTTATGGACATAGCCCTAATGAAGCGTAATCTAACTTGGATAATGCTAAATGAAAAAAATGGATAGTGTCTTGCGAGATAGACAACATATTTTTGACAAAATATGGTCTCCTTGGTTTGCCTACTTGCAGATTCCAGAAACGTTTGGCATTAAGACTCCCAGACGGACTCGGCTCCTTTTTGTCTCTACTTTTCTCACGTTTTTTTTTTTTCTTTTTTTCCACTCTCCCCCATTTTACCCCTTACTCTACTTATTGTCCACAAACAATCGGTAGTAGGAGTCATATTACCCATAAAAGAATGCATTGTGTTCTGACAATGGAGAGGAGTAACTGCAGTCTACAAGATAAAAGTTTAATTGTTTGAAGAATATTTCATGACGGTTTTGCGATATTGTTTAAAACGTTTTGGATTATGGGTGTACGATGGAAGAACCTGTCTTCCACCTGCGGGGGGGCCTTGTGGGTTTCCTGCAACCACCCACGTAACATTTTGGTTCTCATGTTTGCTCTTGTGCCTATATCGGAAAAAGTTGACCTGTCTTATTCACGAAGCCTCAATTGCGTCCCCCCCCCCCCCCCAAAAGTAGCACTTACACCATTCAGCATTTACAAGCATGTTACAGCTAGCCGCTATAGCTTTCTTGAGATGGTAACCTGACAGGAGCTGGGTTCATCCTATCAAGTAGTCTGGCTGCTCTCCTTAGGAAGTTCTCAAACAGCACATTACAAGCAGATTTTACATAAACTGGCCCATGAGGAAAAGGGGACCCAGTACTTTAAACTATAATGTATTGTTTGGAAAACATTGTTTATTACAAATGCCATACCTGTAGGCTTTTTCTGTCACCCATGAAGACTGGGTGAAATATTCTCAATGTCTACATACAGGCATATTTCCAGGACCTGGGCTGATAAACCTTCTTCTTTGATAACCTCTTTAATTGTCCTCCAAGGAAGCTCAGTGCCTATTTTGTAGTATCCCAGCATATGATATAAAAAGGGGCTACACAATTGGAAACTCTTTTCTGCACATGTACAGCTTTTGAATTGGGAAGAGTGTCTAACAATGGCCGTGTGCTTGAAATCAGCCAATCAGAAGCTGACCAATCAGAAGCCATCTGGTCCGCCCTGGAAGCGCTGATGGAGAAGAGCAAAGATTTCAAATCCCTGGAGTGGCTGTGAGGGAGCTGACAGATAGGCAACCCTAGGTAAGTACAGTGGGGATTGCTAGGGTGTCTGGTATTCCCCTTTACAGAAAACACTTTAATATTAGCACTTTATTACTCATGCAGGCAAGGATAACATAGGCTGGGCAGCCACTGCCTTTTAGGATGGACGTCAAACATCCCAGAAAGTCATATTTCAATGCAACAACTTGTGTATGCGCAGACATGCTATGGTTCTCCGTAAGGTATATGGGACCTCATAGAGAGCTGTAGCATATCTGCACATTAGCTGGATCTTGTTTTAAGATGGGAGCACAGAGGCAGAGTGATTCTAGGAAAACTTTTGCCTGAAATGAAGGCAATGCTGGACTGCATGGACTAGTAAGTGTGTGTTTTTGTTATGTTTTTTTTGCATTTTAGTTTTAGCTAGGTAGTGTGAAATTAGTGTTGAACATGTTAACGCTTAGGCCTCATGTACACTTTTTTTTTTTCAACTGCTCCTGAACTTGCCTCTGTTATCTTATGAGTACATGTACACAGGGTCATTTACAGTCGTTTCGAGGCTTTTTTGGAATGCAAAAAATGGGTGCAAAAGCTGAGTTTAGTGGCATTTCAATCGCTAAACATGGTAACTTGAGTTTAGCCGCGTTTCATTTACAGGCGTTTTTCATTTTTAGTTATTTTGAAGAAAAAATAATTTTTTTTAAACGCAAACGCAGCATGTAAACGTTCTAAACGTGGGTTACTATCTGTCAAGGTAAATAGTTCAGGAGTGGTTGTAAAAACATCCCGTGTACATGAAGCCTTATAGGGGATTGGGTCAGGGGCGGATCCATGGGGGGGGGGGGGGGGGCGCAAAGGGGAAATTGCCCCCTCTGAGAAATTAGTGTGATGAACAGGCCAGTCAGGGCCCAGGGACGAGTGTGCGGGCGGGCCAGTCAGCGGGAGTTGGCAGGTGAGTGAGCTCCTAGCGTGGAGGGTACCGTGGCCCCGGGCGTGACATTTAGGGGTCGCCAGTATGTGTCACTGGCTGCTGCCTCCTAATTTTATCTTCCTGTGTCCCCGGCCGCCATGTTCAGTGTCCGGCGCCCTCTGATTGGGCGTATGGGGGGTCACGTGAGGCGTGTAGAGCTGGCCTGTCCGTGATTGCGCCTGAACATGGCAGCTACAGCGCGGGGGAGAGAAGCATTGTGAGCCGCCGCTGTCTCCTCCTCCGGACTGATGCAGGCCAGCCAGACACGAAGGTGAGTGAGACTCCCTCGTGACAGTACTGTTACTGGCCCGGGGGGGGGGGGAGAAAGTCAGTGTATTTTCTGCCAGTGCCCCTCCCGAGACTAGGCTCTGGATCCGCCCCTGGATTGGGTTCATGTATACTTAATGCAAGCCCTTCATCTTCTTTAAGAACACAAGCCATGGTAGGGCTGTTCCACCTGTATGCTCTTAAAGTTTGACTTTTAAATTTTTGGTAAGTATATCTTTAAAAAAAAAAAAACATAATTTGATCTGTGCTGACTCTTTCACAGGCCACATGCAAACCTCATATTGAAAACATTTTGGACAGGCTTCTGCAGGCCAAGATGCACATTGTGGAAAATAGCCCAGCATGGAAAACACTTAACCAGATGTGATATATGGCTCATCGAAAGTGCGTCATTCATTACCTGCTTTAATTACATATAATTTGTTTAAATGCATGTTTGATTAATTTATTTGTTGTTAACATGCCCATGTTATGTCAAGTTTAGATCAGCAACACAATTCCTGTAGCATTCACCATTAGCTTTGCTAAAGGTCAGTAAACACGGTATCTACCTTATGTAGCTATATAGTAAATTCAGTGTGATCGTTTTATTTAATTGAACAGTAGAAAATGTTTCTTTCTGCAGCCTGAGCTGCAATTATGCGACGTCTGAAAAATGGGAAATACATGGTTCTGTATTTTCCATGGGAGCTGCCTCACAAGTGATATTTCTAGCCTGGCAGATGCTTTTGAAAATAACCAAGGTTGTGGTGTTACAATGTCATTTAGTAGAACCCTGTTACCAACGTAAAAAATTGCAGATGACCACACAGAAAAACCTTTAAATGCTTACTTGGAGCATTTTTCCTTTCAACGTTTTTTTCTACCTGCAATGCATCTTTTGAACTTTCTAGCAAATGCGGCTAATCCAGAAAGAGCCAACTCTCTAGCACAGCCCCATCACTCCTGGGACATCATAGTCCCCTCCTATTCTGGGAGTATTGAATTAGTCTTTGCTGACCCAGCTCCTCCACCCCTCATCAGGCTCCCTACATAGCCTTTAATGTAGCTGCAAGAGAAAGAACAAAAATGGAACACCATGGAGTATCACTTGATGACAGTTCTGCACATAAGGATTTATGGGAAGATTACTGTTAAAATCAATAGTTTCTCTTTAAATCGTAATACAGCCAATCATTACCACTGTGGGTTTGCTTTGAAATCGGTCTACTTCCTTTGTTTGTAGCATTTCTGAATAAAGTTTGATTTTAGATGAACCCTATATAATGCATATTTATTTTAAAACTACTTTCAGAAAACTGAACACGTATAGTGAAAATCAGCTAAATCTTCTTCATATAAAATTTTTATTGCCTAAGAGTTGATGATAAATACAGAACAGAACAAGCTAAACATCTTTGCTTGACCCAATTTTCTCCTCTGGTGCAGATTTTAGTTTCACTTCAATGAGCTCTTCAACTCTGGCTAGGACACTTTCCATTAAATCAAATGTGAAAAGAGCTGACTGTAGAACCTAAAATGTCAAAAACAGTTAATGTTGTTTAGATAAGCGCAATGACACTACACTTCGCAGGGCAGAATATAGAACATAGTGATCACAGCCAGGCAACTGCACACAGCTAGCAAAATAGCGTACCTGAAGCTGCATTTCAGGAGTCATGTCAGGTAACTTGGACCCTCCAGCGGACACAGAATAAACTGTCTTAGAATGCGGCCCTGTAAAACACAGCATTCACCATAAATACATCAGCCAGAGGTGTCACAGCAATATCATCTATTCTAGCAGACTGAATGGAAACAGGTTCTGTTTCTGGAATGGTGATAAGAATAGTTGCAACTAAAGCTGGCCATACATCCTTTAGATTCATCAAAAACCACATGAGGTCAAACCTAAACAATTTCCAATTTGTATCCGGTCAGGCAGGCCCTTGTACTACATAACTGAAGGTAAATCTAAAGCAGAGTGTACAGAAATTGTACAAGAAAAGTGTATACAAAAGCTGGCCATACATTATACAATTTTCTTATTCAATTTCCTTTTAGGATTTACCTTCAACTATGTAGTTGCAAAGGCCTGCCCAATTGCATACAAATTGAAAGTGTATAGGTTTGACCTCATATTATATAGTTTTGGTAAGGCAGGCCATAGATTATGCAATTTTTTTTTCTTTCCTGCAACCACAGAAAGATCGCTCAATTCCCCTCCATCAACACAGTCAGTGTTGATGGAGGAATCCCTCCCGCTGAGCTATTGTGTTCTCCTGGTGGTGGGGCATGGGGATCCATCCCTGCTGGGAGAACACAATGATTATTGCTAGCAGCTATAGCTGCTGGCAATCATCACATGCTAGAAATCTGACAGGATGGTTGTACCAAGTCGAGCCTGCCTATAGATGGTTCAAATCGCAGCTAGTCCCTGCTGAATTGGTCAAGACTCAAACCATATATTTGTATGGCCAAGCCTTAGCTGCATGAGTTGAAAGAATGGATTTGTAATCATAGAAAAAAAAACAGACTGCACAGTAATGAACATATCACTCGTGTTATGCTTTTGTGAATAGAGTCTAATGGAAATGACAGGATGACTTTGTTCTCACCTTTCTTTTTGTCAATTGTGTTTTTAATCTCTGCTTCATAATGAGCTCTGGACATGTTAAGGCCAGTGTGAAGAGGTCTCAGAAATCGCAGTTCAATTTTCTGTAGTTCTGTCCATACTCCAGTCTGGACAAATGGCAAAACATAAAGAAGCTGATTAATATTTTTTTTTTCACCAATGAGAAATGTTTGACTAGAGATGCGGCCACATCAGTGTTAGTACACACTAGTAGTGTTTTTTTTTTTTTTTTTTTCTCCTTCTGTTCAACCCAGCAGTGCTGAATGGGAAAAAAAACGGCAGCTCAGGAAGAGTCGCTGTAGTAACTATCCAACATTAGTACAGCAATCTCCCCTGCTGTTCGGTTGTGTTCTGACAGGGGGGAGGGGTCAGCGGTAAACATATAATTAGAAAATATGTAGGTTGTTGTTGCTGACCATTCCTTGTATTGTTCTAAGGCACTAACCTGAAACAAGTACGGCGATAAGGAAAGCAGATTTTGCTTGTAGAGATTGCAGGAAGATGGGCACATGCAATACAATATTGAAACATTTCTTTGGCACCCATAGTCTATTACAGCAACACGTAAAATATAGAATAGCTTGCTTACAGCCTCCTTCCATTGTTGCTGTAGTGAGCAAACCTGACCATATGTGTAACACACTAACAAGTGGGTGGGGACTGCCTCAAGATGGTTATTGTGCCCTGAGCCAGCCAACGGTTCAGCCTATGGTTAAGGGCAGTGGTGCCGTGAGGCTGTAAGCAGTGAGGGCTCCCCATTGTTGGGTGCCATTACTTGGGTTAAAAGAATCTAATTAAAACTCTAGAGCGCAGGGGTAGGCAACCTGCTTCAGGTGGAGATCTACCTGAACAACATGGGAGAAGTGAAAGATCACTGGGCACAATGTCGCCTCCTCACACCTGATTTAAACTTCTAATTGTTGTACTATCATGTCCCAATTGCGTACATTACACGGCGATATGCTGCCTCCTCACCACCTGTCAAACACACTCTGATCACTTTTCAGAGGAGCAGCAGTGCCTGCTGCATTTGTGTATGAGCCCCTTCGTTGCATTCGGCAGCGGCACCGTTAGGGCTCATTTACACTAAAAGTTGGCGAGTGGTAAAACCCTGTGGTTGAGTTGCAGTCTTACCGTCCCTAATCCCTTTAGCTGTTGATGCAGCAGCCAAAGGTGTACATGTGCCGCAGCAGGAATTAAGCCCCTTGTTGCTTTTGGTGGGTGTTACTGCCTTCCAATCGCGACCCATTCAAGTAAATGGGGCCACTGTGCAAGTGCCCTGTAACTGCATGGTTCTGTGGGGGGGTCCAAGGGCTTAAAGCAAATGGTGAGAAAGCAGGACACCGCTGCCTGCTTTAACCTTGTTTGCTGTACTGCACAATGTTGCAGAGCCCTTACAGAGATGCCTCGTTCACTTCAATGGGTCATGCTTGGCAGGTGCTACACCCACCAACCATGACAGGGCGTATAACTTCTGCTGCAACATATGTACACCCCTGGCCACTGCAGCTAAAAGGTTTGCGGTTGGGGTGATAAACTACCCCCCCCCCCCCCCCCCCCAAAACTGTAAATGAGCCTTTACTGCTCTGAGCCCCCTATAAGGCTGCTTTCACACTGATGTGGTGCAGTGCATCTACAACTTTCCTGGGTTACCTGCGCTTTGCCATAGTATTCTATTATATCCTGCAGGTGTGGTGCACTTTCTGAAAGTGTACTAAAACCCACAGGATATAATGGAAGTCTAAGGCTAAGTGCAGCAAACCTGCAGATACACTGCACTGTACCCGCTGTGTGGGTAAACCGCAGCGCATCAGTGTGAAAGCAGCTCTATACTATTATGCCCAGTGTATTACTTCACACTAACCTGAAGATCTCTTCTTTGCTGCTACTGGCACCACTCTGGAGACTGCTAGCAGAGATAAGAGATGGAGTGCAGTTGGTATCACTCCACATGGAACAGGATCCAGCACTACAGAGGAGGCATTGGCTTATGTGGCTCTTTCTCCCTACTACAGCTCCAACTTTACAAGTAGTCCCTCTGCATTCCATTCTGTGTGATGCTGCTCTGGAATAGTGGGTCAGCAAGCCTAGATCAATATCTACCAGTCACCTGTGCTTAGCGTGCCTTTATAAAGAATATACAGCTATCGAATGGTCACAAGTAGAAGACTATTACTTACTTCATTAATAAATTCATCATCCTTAATAACCAAGTACCTCAGAAGGTTGAGGGAAGCCATAATTCTGTATAGGTAAACAGAAATGAAAGACATTTGGTGTAAAAGAACATAACCAAATAATCCCTCATCTTTACTGGACACAGCAACACAGAGGAAGGTCTCAAATTAAAGTGCGTATAAAACAATACATTTTTTTTATTCTATCTGTTGGATGACAACAAAAAAATTGCTGTTAAGCCAGAAATCTTGTAAGCTGATAACTTCCTGTATTCTCTGCCACTGGACTGTTATCAGTTAGCATTGTTCCCTGCTGTCTATGTGAACTATAAAAACACCATCTTCCCCTATTCTGGGGCAAAGATGTTAAAAAGTCCTAATACACATTGGGGTAGATTTACTAAAGCTGGTGCAGCTGTAACGAAACGTCCCACACTCCGCTTGAGTGCTTTTGTCATATACCTTTTCCTCCCAGTCTGAATATAGATATCAGATAAATCTTAAAGAAAGAAGAAAGGTCCCCGTGGGGTTTTAAAGCAGCAATTGAGAGTCACACAGAGTATGTTTTAAAAAATATATGGTTATTTTTTATTAACAAGGGACAATTGGACAATACTATACAAAAGTTAAAACATGAGCTCTGGTTTACACTGTGCAAGACTACTAGATTTTATTCTAGGCTTTTTTTCTCCTGTACATTGGACAGCACAACCATAATTTCACTACTACAAGTTAACTATTTTGTATTTTTACTCTCTTGGTATTGTCTACCCTTTTTTCCCAATCTAGTAGTCTTGCACAGTGTAAACCAGAGCTTGTTTTAAATTTTGTACAGTATTGTCAAAGTGTCCCTTGTTAATAAAAAATACCTATATATTTTTTACAACATACTCTTTGTGACTCTCAATTGCTGCTTTAAAACCCCACAGGGAACTTTCTTCTTTCTTTAAGATTTACCATTTAGGGGTGCGCAGTCTCTCAGACTCCACTTATGTGTCATATGTTATAGATATCAGATATTCCAACCGCTCACAAGCACAAAACAAGACGATACTTGTTTAGTTGCTGAACATGGACTCTTTTATTTGAGATGACACACAAATATATACAGCAGGCTTACAATAAAACTAAGGTTTACATGAAACCTAATTAACATGAGCTAGTTATCTAATCATTTACTCAGACTAGGTGACTCGGAGATATGACCTTTTAGGGTAGACTTCACGTCTCTTAGCTCACTGACTATACAATACACATTATCATAAACATCAACACAGAACTCCTTCATACAATAGAAGGGTTAATTGGCACAAACAACAATGGGTGAAAGACTCTTAGAAGCTGTGGCAAGCCAGACTAGACTCATTTACATTATAGAAGACAACAGACAGGTGGCTGGAGTTGATGACATTAGCATTTAACAGTATGAATCGGTCACCATTTCTAAAATGGCATATACAGGGTTCCCAGCGTCTGTGTGTCTTGGGGGGATATGGACCTGAATCCAAAGTAACACCACCTTAAGGGTCCCCAGGCATACAACTCACAAAGAACACTGTTCCCCCAAATGCCAGGGCCCATGATCGGTAGGCAAGAGGCTAGCATTCATTCCCCTCCAAAAGCCTTTGTCCTGGCTAGGTCTGTCACAGTAGCCAATCAGCTTCAAACCGCAGCTTGTTCAGTTAAGCTTTGGCAATGAAACCCGATTGGTTTCTATGCAGAGTTGTACTAGATTTTGCACTCTTCATTTTTAGTAAATAACCCCCTCTGTGCCCTAAAAGCGCTGCATAGTAAGGTTGTCACCCTAGGACCGGAAGAAACTGGTTACATGAATGGTTACAAGGAGTAGTAGTAATACACTGTTCAAATGTGTTTATTATTGATAAAGAGGTTATAATCAAGAGCTTAATTTCTGTGCTTGTGATGCTGGCAAATAACTTTGGAACAGCATATAGCATCATGAGAAGAAGACCTAGACAAAATGGCAGGTTGTCAAACTCTGAAATAGGTATTGAGAATCATTGGAATACATCTAAAATCAAATTAAAAATACAAATATACAAAAACATCCACATCCATTTAAATTTTGGGTGCCAAATACCAGTCCCAACTCATACAGGCAGCCTGTGATGTGTGATCAGATGTGACAGATCAGCATTCCTTCTCTCTTATAGATCTCCAAGAATTCTCTCAAGCTACCTCCTTCTCTTTTCTACTGCTGGTACATAGCCTGGCCACTCTATCTCCATTGGTCCCTTCCCTTTTACTTGGTATCAGCTCAGTGCAGCAATCGGACCCATGCGGTCACTCCCTCCACGGTAGATCCTCGCAGCTATTCCCCTCACAGTCATTGCCTCCACAGTTACATTTCTCTGATAACTCTCTCTTAAAGTGGAACTTTAGTCAGAAAATGAGGTCCTGCTGGATCACTTTAGGCCGGCCCCCTTTGCAGGTATAGCCATGTAAAACATTCAAAATAAGTGCCTATGCTGTTTAACCTCCCTGGCAGTATGATTATGTCAGATTTTTCCATCTCAGAGCAGTACATTGTTTTGCATAGAAATTTGGCGTTTTATATTGTAGGCCTGTAATTCTTAGTAATAACACCCTTAAATCTGTCCAAACAAGAGTCTAGTAGACATCCGGGTATGATAAAGTTTGAAGCACAAAATTATAATAAATAACTATAGAAAATAATATCATAAAATAAATTTCCCCACTATTCACTATAGCTCAATTTTGCAAGTGTTCTAATTTACTATCGCTGTTTTCTAGCTGATCTAAAATCACTTTTGACATAAAGGGACACTTTTTGGTTGCCATGGACTAGCTCAAGTTTCCAGGCAGAAAGAAAAGTATATATAATATAAAAAGTACAGGCAGGGCACTGGACAAAAAGGGAAGTGAAATATTTGATACAGTAATGTAATCTGTAAGAGTACAGTGCACTGTAGGTGGGGTTTTTTTTGTACTTTTTGAATTTACCGCCGTGCTACACCCCATGCAACGCTCGCAGGGAAAGAAGCCCGGAACACAGAGCATCGGGCGGATGACACAGCGGGGGGACATCGCAGGATCCTGGTGACAAGGCAAGTACGCTGTACAAGGATTCTGCAATGCAATCCCAAGTGTGGCTCAGGGTTACCGCTAATGGTACTGAAATTTAACCCCGAGCCACACTCAGGAATACTGCCAGGAGGGTTAAAATGCAGTAATACACACTCACACACTACTCTGCACATGCTCAGTTGATCTCCATTTTTAGGCACTGCCGAGTTTGACGATCTGCCGACAGCCTTACAGCGGAATTAAACCCTCCTATCCTTTACAGCCAAGGAAGCTGCTTCAGTTTGATCTGCCATGGTGCTGCACATGTGATCAATTATAACACCAGCCATTTAAATGGTTTGGTTGAGGCTACAAGCAATTGTGACCGCTAGCAATCCCGGCATTCCAGGAATATAACTGTTTTATTTAAACCATTAAATCAATGGGTTTAGTTCCGCTTTATAAGTTACTGCTGCTTGGGGGGTTTGGGCTTCAGAAAAATGGTGCCCTTCAGCAAGAAGAAACAGGAACAATGCTGGAGGCAATTTACAGCACGCACTAATTTTGGTAGCATAATTATTAACGTAGAATGTATGTTCCTTGCTAAAGAACATTATATTTTTTTATCAAGTTGGTATGGTTGGTTGGTTCATGGGTAAAGTTCTGCTTTAATCTCCGCCCATCTCTATTCATAGTTTCACTCTGCTGGTCCAAAGTTCTGCCACTCTCTCCCCTCCATCGGCTTTCTCTTCTGCACTGTCCCCTCTCCTTGCTTTTGGCTTCCTTCACTTCAGCCCAGTGGTGACAGTCAGTTTAGTTCTGGTATGCCTACGCTGCTTCTCTCTTTTTCCATATTCCTCTGCATTGGTAACACATCTGGTTCACTGGTCAACACTCCGCTCTCCCCAATTCATCCTGCAGTCTAGTTATGGCCATCTGCTCTATCCCATAGTGCTTATCCACGCACGTTGCAGTTATAAGCCTGTTTTTGCTTGTTCCTTATGTTGCTACATCTAATGGTCCTTGTATCATTTAATTCACAACTGTCACATTCTTCTGCTTCATCTCTCCTAATATTGTTATTCCGGCACAGCCCTGTACTGAAGCCAACCTCTGTTATTCCTTCTTTTTCCATCCCATTTTATATCACTCACAGCCTGGATCCTGCCTTTTTATAGGTTTCCTGCATTGCAGGTCTCACCACATCTATTGCAGCAAGTAAGTTCCTCCTCCCCGTCTATTATATAACACATCTTTTATCTGTCATTTTTTGATGATTTAACGCGGTGTTCTGGCCTTCCCTCAAAAAACTAAAAGCCAGTAGCTACACATACTGTAGCTGCTGACTTTTAATATTAGGACACATACCTGTCTTGGAGTCCAGCGATGTCGGCACCGCAGCCGATGTTGCTGCCGCCTCCTTTTGGCTTCACGGCCAGGTCCCTACTGCGAATGCCCCAAAGCACGCTGCGCTCTCCTACTGCCCCAACAGTAGGGGGAAGGAGGAGGGAGCCGTACTTCTGATGGACCTCGCTGCGGCGATGTCCGACAGAAGTGGGGACAGGGTACCTGTCAAAAACAGGTACCCACTCGCCTCTCCCTCCTGAAAGCTGCCAGAGGCGGGGAGGAGACAGATAAGTGGAAGTTCCACTTTTGGGTGGAACTCCGCTTAATATTTTTATCTTTTCATTAGACTGATCTATCCTCTGTTTTTTACTCACTTTTTAATTTCCCTATCAGTTTTTGTATATTTGTAATTTGAGTTTAGGTCCATCTCAATGATTTATCATCAAATTGATACATCTGAGGTTATATACACCCCATGAGAACATATACCTTTTTAGTGCAAACCCCCCCCCCCCCCGCTATTACACTCCCATAAAATATTGGCAAATCAAAACAGAAAGGCTTAATTAAAAAAAAATGTTAGCATATTGATGAGAGTAAGAGGAAGAAACCGGGAAGGCAGAGTACCTTATGCGTCTTTTAATGACATGTAAATTTGAACATTTTAATTAAACCAACCTGTCAGAATTTTGCAGCAGATCAGTTTCTGCTCCTTCTGGAAGTAAAAGCACCATATGCAGAAGTGCGGTCAGTCGAGTCCCTAAGAACCACCTGTTTTGGGTGTCAGCCTAATATTCCAAAAATAAACATCACAATAATTTTCAAGTGAAAGTGGTTGTAAACCTCAAATAAAAATATGAACAAAGCATATTCTCAAGTAGTATGTTTCCAAGTAAGCCTGAAGAGAGGGGTGTGTCCATTCCCTATACTCAGGTCTCAGATTACACTCAGCTCTATGCAGTGTGTGACATCAGACCCCTGCTTTCTGAAAGCGGAGAAATGCCATCTAAACTGTGTACTTTGGAAGGCTGTAGAGGAGAGAGGACTGCACAGGTACAACTTATGTAGGTGGCGTTTATTCAACATTGCCTTGCCTAAGGCTAGTCACATCTGTAGGATTATGTAAGGGTTTATTATCACTTTATTATAGCACATCCTCCTGGATCAGTATCTCATAAAATTTTAAAGCCAGGGGGTTAACATAACAGCAACGAGTTTTGCAATGGCAGACACTATATTTCTCTTATAACATGTTTACTTTAAGCTGGATTCCATCACTTGGGTGAGATTCATTAGCAATCTAAACAGCAGGCAGGGACGATGCACAGTCTGCAGTTTTGTGGACTCTGACATATGTTGTCTCCTTCATAAAAATAGGCAGATGTATAGCACAGCAGAGGACAAATCACAAGAGCAAGTGCATTAGTCTAAAATTATCATGGCAAGCAAACCCAATAATTTGTACAGTATGCGTTATAAAGTTTGCTATAGTGAAAAAGACTCTGGTCAATTACAGTATAGCTAAACCCCCAACTGGATGATCATCAGCTTGCTGCTGGACCATTTTTTTCACACAATTATAAGATATGCATTTTTACATTAAAATGAACTTCTAACTCCCAAAACAATTTATAATCTCTGAAAACTGTGGTAGTTGCAAATGTACAGTATATGCCACACAATATTTGTGCAACTTCTTTTCATCATATCTACACTATATTGTTAAAAGTATTGGGACACCCTGCCTTTACACGCACATGAACTTTAATGGCGTCTTAGTCTGTAGGGTTCCATATTGAGTTAGCCCACCCTTTGCAGCTTCAACTCTTCTGGAAAGGCGGTCCACAAGGTTTAGGAGTGTGTTTATGGGAATGTTTGACCAGTTGTCTAGAAACGCATTTGTGATTGATGTGAATGAGAAGGCCTGGCTCTCAGTCTCCGCTCTAATTCATCCCAATGGTGTTCTATCGGGTTGAGATCAGGACTCTGTGCAGGCCAGTCAAGTTCCTCCACCACAAACTCGCTCATCCATGGACCTTGTTTGCGCACTGTTGTGCAGTCATGTTGGAACAGGAAGGGGCCATCCCCAAACTGTTCCCACAAAGATGGGAGCATGAAGTTGTCCAAAATGTCTTGGTATGCTGACGCCTTAAGAGTTCCCTTCACTGGTACTAAGGGGCCAAGCCCAAACCCCGAGACACAACCCCTCACCATAATTCCCCCCTTCACCAAATGATTTGGACCAGTGCATAAAGGTTTGAGTGGTATGTGATCCAGCCTCCCTACACGTGACCAATCGAGGAGGGAGAGAGAAAGAAATAGGAAGACAATTGCCCAGGGACTGGGTCTGGAGAGAGCCGCACCTGAGCTGCACTGCATTGCACTGTTAGCCATCATCGATGCGACTCTCTCCGGAACCAGTCTCTGGATCAATGGATACACAGAGCCTAAAACCTCGTACACACGATTGGCTTTTTGGCAGGGAATTGTGCGATGACAGACTGTTTGCCTAAAATCTAAGGGTTAGTACGCTCCTTCAGACAATTGTCCAACTTTCCGCCAACAAATGTTGGATGGCAGGCTAGTAATTTTTTGGCGAACAACGGTCTGTTTTCAGATTTTCTTAGCGTGTGTACACAAGTCCGTCACACAAAAGTCCAAAGTACAAACACGCATGCTCGGAATCAATGCTCACCAAACACGACATTAGCAGAAGGTGCCCAAAGGGTGGCACTCAAGAGCTGAAATTCCAGGTAGTACGTTACTACGTTCGTGTTTGTTGGCCGAAAATTGTGTGCCGTTTGTATGCAAGACAAGTTCCTGGCACACGCCCTTCGGACAAACGTATGACGCTCTTTTGGCCAACAATGCGATTGTGTGTACGAGGCTTAACTCTGGATCAAGCCCGCACAAATCCCCCCAAAGCAAGCAGCTTTCTATGGGGCACTCAGAAGGGAGTAGGAGCCAGGAGCACTGGCAGGGGGGCCCCAGGAGAGGAGGATTGGGGCTGCTCTTTCCAAACTCTTGCACAGAGAAGGTAATTATAACATGTTATAAAAAAATAAAAATATGACCTTTACCATAACTTTAATGGCTCATAATATTACTATTCATGACAGAATTAGATCTATTGATTTTAACACCTCTCACCTTCAGTGCTAAGTCTATCTGATTCTTAATGTTCTGTATGATGTAACCCTCCAAACCCGAATGATTACTTGTCTTCAGCAGACACCTGAGCAAAGAATAGCTGGTTAGTTGAATCATGGCTAAAAAACTTCATGAAGCTTATCTGGCCATAACCATTTTTCTGTTTAAACTAAATATGCAAAAGACTGTACTGGTAAATGTAGAAAGTGATGGGATTTCCTATCTTTCAAGATGGCTTCTCCCAACTGAGCTGAGCTGTTACAGAGAATGCTAGAACAACATATTTAGAAGGAGAATTAAAAATATATATAGTTTAAAATAGGCAACTACTGAATAAGTGCCTGCTGTGCCATAGGAATGTGGAGGAGGGCTTGGGTATTCACCAACATATTAGAAAAATTTTTCACAGGAGCATACCTAAAAAAATTTGTGAAGATGAGGTTTTAAACTGGTGCAACCCTCTCCCTCCTAGTCTACAGTGTCTTCATGTGGCCATCTTAAACCCTGTACACACGGACTGAATGCCGGGCGATAAAAACTAGCCGACATTCGGCCCATGTGTATTGGAGCCGGTCCGACAGCCGTTTGGTCAGCTTCTGTCAGACAAGCATGCTGGAAAACAAGCAGCCGGATGGCTCCTGATTAGCGCTTTGAGCCAATAGCTGAAAGCGCTGACTGGAGTGTTCTTGCGAGGGGGTCGCCCCCTGTCAGAACTCAACAGCTCAGCAGGGGAGATCGCTGTACTAACATCGGATTGCTAGTAAAGCTGCTCCGACCAGAGGTGACAGGTTTTTTTTTTCATTCAACCTGCTGGGTTGAATGGAAAAAAAACTCGGTGTGCATCCAGTTTTAGTAAACTTCTTTCAGGTTATGACAGCTGGCCCCAAACAAGCATACATCTCTGGAGCAGGCGGACTACCAAATGAAAGAGCTTAATAGTTTTTTCTGAAGAAAAATATCTAAGAATAATAATGCCAGACATTATGCCAGCCCCAAATTTTCTTGTAAACATTGGCAAGAACTTTATAAATAGAAGAATTAAAAAGAAAATTGAATTACTGTAGATTATGTTGTATTGTTCTCTTTAAGTTACTTGCTCTTTGATAATGATTGGCTCCAGGTCATGAAACAATGGTATGTTTCGTTGAACCCTTACCTGAATAATTTATATTTTCCTTCCACGCAGAATTTGTCAATCACCAACTGTAACATGGCCAGACTTTTCTTCCTCTAAAATAAATATCCAGAGATTATAGTGGAGATAATGAGACTGCATTCTTACAGCAGGTACAGTACAATTTTCACCTACGTCAGCTTGTCGGACTCACCAGATGTTCAATAGGACACAGTGTCATCACCTTCACCAAATCCTGACAGAGAAGACAGAAGCAGAGTACTGATTTAGGGCAAGGATAACAATAACTCTTCGCACAATAAAAATGATTTCTTTATCTGTAGTAACAGAGGGAGCCACCTACCTGTATAATGGATACAATCAATTCTCTACAGTGCCTTGAAAAAGTATTCATACCCCTTGAAATTTTCCATATTTTGTCATGTTACAACCAAAAACGTAAATGTATTTTATTGGGATTTTATGTGATAGACCAACACAAAGTTGCACATAATTGTGAAGTGGAAGGAAAAATAGGATTTTTCCTACAGCTTACCTCTAAAATCCTTTTCTTGGAGTACAACACGGGGACACACAGCAGCAATAGTAATTACTATCTGGGTTATACGCCACCTATAGGTGAATGGACACTGGCACACCAAAAAGGCAGGAAGTCCCCCTCTATATAACCCCTCCCATGCAGGAAGTACCTCAATTTTGTAGCAAGCAATTCCTAAAAAGAGGGGAGGGACCTCTGTGTCCCGTGATGTACTTCAAGAAAAGGCTTTTATAGGTAAGCTGTAGGAAAAATCCTATTTTCTGTATCATACATCACAGGACACTGAGCAGCTATAGTAATTACTATCTGGGATGTCCCAAAGCAATGCCCCTGAGGGGAGGGAGTCACCATCATAGAAACTGCCACCAAAGAAGGACCTAC